>NC_056700.1:11916919-12031919 GCF_018831695.1 Puntigrus tetrazona | reverse complement strand
GAACCATGGGATTGGTCCGGGCCCGATCTCAAAAAACGACACGAATAGGAATATGGCTGCCATGCTGAGGTAGCTCATCCACGAGTAAACATCCTAAGAAGCCGAGTGAAAAGTGGGACATTAAACAAATACATTCCACAGACTTACGTTTACTTCATTATTTTCTTTATATTAAAAAACGCAGCTCAAACCTGAAAAGCCAGGCCCACTGTCATGGCCACAGCACAGCAGCACATTCCTCCCAATCCAACCAAAGTGAGAGTCCGTCTGCCCGCTCTGTCCACCACGATCACCTACAACATCAATGAACAGGGCTGTTCAAGAATGACAAGAGTTATCTACAATTGCCAGTATGCTTCAAGGCTTTTCGAAGGTGAAATTTTTAAAAATATACTGACATCTAGCGGCCATGAACTGCTGGACACACTATTTAGGAGAGAATTTGGGTTTTGAAATTTTGAAATTGGAAAATGTCCCACTTAACCTGAATTCACTGTAAATACAGAAATATTTAACAATTTTATTATTATTAATTTTTTTTTCTTGCGGTTTGCTGTATATTTAGTATTAAAAGTATTCATAACTATTTTATTATATATTTTATATTATTATTATCATATTGTGAATTGTAATATTTTATTATTAAAATGAATTCACTAAATATAGAAACTGTATTATTTTATTAGAAATTGTATTGTTTTTTTGTAGTAGTTTGGTGGGTATTTTTATTTTTTAAATATTAATATTTATTTTATTTATTACTATTAGTAATATTATTTTATTTTTCATGTTTACATCACCACCAGACTTTTGGCTCGTCCCATTATGAAAAGCTGCTGGTAAAATGAACAGTATCGATACTTTTGTGTATTTTACTTTTTTACCTGTCTGCAGTCTTCATCTCGCGTTTACAAAGTTTAAGTTTACAAAGTTATTCAGTTCTTTAAAGCTAAAACATACTTGAGTAAAATCAGAAAATTCTTTTGTTCTTAGTCTAGTCTAAAGTATTGCGCTTTCATGCACCAGATTCATCAAAACTTGTTCTGAATGGATTATTTGATTTAGAGCAGCTCTTGACTCATTACTCAAAACTGTTTTCACTTGCAGGTTGCCCTTGAACTAGCAGAGATAAACATTGAAAAGTCCCAGATAACAAATGGCTGCTGTCCAGCTCTGTGAACTGAGAGAAGACGGGCTTCATCTCACCAGGCAGACCTACGTGGCATTATTATAACTTCATATGTTTGCAAGATTCAAAGTGAGACGATGTGTTAAACATGGGCATGATTGATGATAAAAGTTTGTAAAAATCGAACCTATATAAGTGACACATTTTGATCACGGTGCTAATTAAAGCTGCTCTGCTTTACAGCAGTTGCAATCTGTTGTCTAAAGAAACATGATCTGAATGGAAATATCTACAATATCAGTTTCGAGATATTGTCAAAAAGCATTAAGGGAAAGTAAAACCCGAGAGGCAAAAGCACTCAACACTGTTTCTAAGAAACGAGAGCCTGTTCCTCAGCAGCCAGTGTTTGCCTTTAAATTAGTGTCTGTTTACCGACACGAGGGTGAAAATGATGTTTATAACTCCCACTCCAATAGTGGCATACACAGGCTGACCGACCCCTGCAGACCGGAAGATCGAAGTAGAGTAATAAAAGATCTAGAAAAAACAACAAAGAGAAGATCAAATATTACAGTGCTCTAATAGTAATGTGGTCCATAAAATGTCAATCAAATTTTTTTTTTCAATATAATGGGAGTATAAAGGTAGATTGAGCATACAGCGTTGATCCCAGAGAACTGCTGGGATAAATGCATCATCAGGGCCACGAAGAGCTGCTGGCGGTACACAGAGGAACGGAGCAGCCGCAGGATGGACATATGAGCCTCCTTCATGGCCTCCTCTTTCTCTGCCTGCATCTCTGCTAAGTCTTTGAGTTGTCGTAATCTCCCTTGAGCCTTTTCAGACCTACCAGAAAGAAGAACTGGGAATCATTATTTTGTCAAGGAAATTTAGAATTTTCAAAACCGCTCTAGTCTCAGAAACTAGAGCGAAATCTTAGATTAGAGCGATTTTTACAACTTTGTAACAATCACAACTATAACAGTTATGACAAAGAGGAACAATACTTTTGGAATCACTTTTAGAACAGTTTACCTTCGAGCAAAAACATTGATAGCCCATCAAAATGCATTCAACTTTAAAGTCCGTTGGTGTGGATGATAATATATTGATTGTGTTTGTTCTTGGCTGATTCGTGCAACCTCATGAGAATTCGTATGATTTGGAAAAAAATCATATGTAATTTACGAGGTGCAAAATTCATACGAATGACCATCCCTAAACCTACCCCTCAGTGAAATCGGACGAAATCGTGAGGTTGTACGAATTCACAGCTTCGTAAAACACATACAAATTGGCCATGAGGAAAAAAAGAAAATGTTCTAATATGGTCTTACTTAATGTTACAGAAATGAAGCTGTAACTTTGCAAGAATACATTGGACTAGTAAAAAAAAAAATATTTATAATGCTACCAAAATAATGTCAATGTTGCAAGAATAAAACTGTGAAGTTATAAAAATGAGGTTGTAATGTAAAAAAAAAAAAAAAAAAAAAACTAAATTAAGTCATAAGGTTACGAGATAAATTACGTTGTTTTACAAATAAAATCACTGTTTTGAGAATAATGTCAATGTTGCTGGAACAAAAGGAATAAAAGTATGAGAATAAATATGGAATTTTGCAAGAATAATTTTAGAGATTACAAACATATAAAGGCTTCATCAATGCAGAAAATGTATACGGAGGATTTAGATCTACTAGAAAGTGTTGATATTTACTAACAAAGAAATTCTTTTGACAAATCAGCTAAAGAGTTATCTTCAGAATCCAGTGAACTGAAGGAAATTTAATTTATTAAGGAGAAAGAACCAGGCGGACATTCAGGAAATTGCCTGTTTTGAGCAATCTGTAAAGGCAGCCAGTGGACAGCTCCACTTTACTTTAATACTGCTTTCCTTATTCTCACAATATGGACTTGAATCCCACATCTCGCAAAGCGTTATTCTTTTAGTTTTTTTATTATTTTATTTTAACATTAGTACTTTATTCTCTATACATTCTGGCTAGATTCTCATTAAAGACCTATTAAAGCATGTTTAAACATACATTGTCCAAAAGTAATGAGTGAGAAGGCTTTGGCACATACTCTTGCACGCCTCTTCCACTTTGCCTAGTCTGATGTAGAGGTATCGAGGACTTTCTGGACACACAAGCAGCAACAGACTCTGTAGGATGGCAGGAGCTCCAGAAAGACCCAGCAACACGTGCCACAAGTTATCATTTCCTAGCAGGAAATCCAGACCGATGACCTGTAGATAACAAGGACACCTGCAAGAACTGAAATAGACTTACTAAAAAAAGAATCAAACAATTTGAAAGAACAACAAAGTGCAGATCGTATGACCTTTGTCCTCATGTACATCTCATATTTCCCTATTTTAATCACTATTTTTACAACTGATTGTAAAGCAGATTTCCTATTTATGGTTATGTTAATATAATGAAATGAAATATTCAGTTCCCGCTGTGAATGTTTCAGCCTGGATTAGATGTATTATGAAAGTGGCACTCACTTGACTAATAAGGATGCCTATTACAACAGCGAACTGGTGAAGGGCTCCCATAGCACCTCTGTACTTCACTGGAGAAATCTCTCCGATGTACAGTGGCACCAGGCCAGACGACAGACCTGTAACACATGTGATGTATGAACCGGTGTGAAGTCAAAATATATTGCATAAACATGTAACAGTGCAATGTAATAAAATTGAAGAAATTAATTACATAAATGTCTAATATGTAAGTTGTATGTATTATAGCGGATGAATTTGATTTTGATGGTAAAAAAACTAAAAATGCTGTTAAATGGGTAATGGTACCATACCATAATTTATTTGTGTGTGTTTCTCTCAAGATACCATGAAAATGGAGGCACGGTTCTGTCTTACCACAGTACAGTCCCATGATTGCACGTCCTGCTATCACCATGAGGTAAGGTGTGCCCATCTTACACAGTCCCATTAGCAGCCCAGCTGTTATAGCCAGAACATTTATATACAGCATACCTTTGATCCTGTGAACCAATATTATACAGATAGGACCACAAATATGATTCACATTCCACTGAATTTGAACATAGAAAACTTTATTCTTTCAAGAAACTATTCATCAGTTTCCCTTTTATCTCATCAAAAATGATAATTTACAAGTTCACGAATACTCCACCTTCCACGGAAGTCGCCAACAAAGCTCACTAGAAAGGACGACACCATGCCTCCCATGGAGAAGGCAGCCACCGACAAGGAACTGTACATGACCACAGAAGCATCAGTGGGTTCTTCATGTTCTGTGTCGTTTCCTCCTGGTTCTTTATTAAAGACACCCAGAGATCTCGCATAGTGCCTTTCAATGACCTACAACACAAATGGCATAATGCCATGTCAAATGCCTTTCCAATAATGATGATGAACAATAGCCCTTTCTTTGAAGATATAATCTCAAAGAGATAACTCCATATCACGCTGGCTCTGAATGCAGCTATGAGTGTGATGGCTGACCTTCTGTGGGGCGTTGATGACGCCCAGGCTGTATCCCATCTGCAGAGAGCCAAGCGCAGCTGTGAACACCGCCAGAGCGAGCGTGCCTGTTAACTGCTGCGAGACGGGAAAAACACGAGGGCTCTTAAAAAACATCTTTATTTGAATCTTCCACAAATCAATTAAATCTGTGCATAAAGACTGTAATTCATAAAATTGCAGCATTAAATGTTGCAAGCAAGGTTTCGCATCTGATACAAATATCTCAGCATTCTTAAATCAAGATCAATTCACAGTAAACGCAAACTGAACATATTAAGTCTTGTTTTTTGAAACTGTGCAAAATAAAGTGAGTGTATGCTTATAAAAGAAGAATAAACTGTTAACACTTGTTAGTGCAAAATATAAAACCTGTTTTCCATTTGAATTTAAGTAGATTTTTCTGTGTTCTTGTAAAAATCAGATCAATGTCTCATAAAACAAGCCTTGTGTCATTTTACTTCAAGCAAATCTATTTTGATTCATGAAAATGTATGCTTTGGTATAGGGACCGGTTCTCATTAACTAGTTGCTTATTAGCCCATTATGCTTGTATCCTATTATTGCATGTTGGCTGTTTGTTAACGCTTACAAAGCACAAATTCTGCACGATCATATTCTGCATCCTTACCTCTAATATCTACACTTAACTTACTCTTAATAAGCAGCAAATTAAGTCACAATTAATGTTTTGTTAAGAGCGAGGAAATCGCCTTACAAAAAAAGCGTGAGCGAATATTTAAAAAAAATGTTGGAAGTTATTTTTAGGCTTTAGTAAACATTGCTTATACAAGATTTTTTGTTATTTAACCTTTTCTTCCTGTCTGTTCCTTCAATTTTCTTGACTTGACAATTAAAAAGTCTTAATTTTTAACTAAAAACCTGCAAAAACCGTCAACATAGAAGTTCATTTAGTATACATTACTCTTGATCAGTTCAGAATGTGACAATAGAAATGAGCAATACAAACAAAATCTGCAAAACATGCAATGCCCGATAACATGTTTTCCTCTTAATTATATAATTAAGCACAAAAAAATGCACAAAAAAACAATACATATCCAAAATCAAATATGCTCTTTAAATGAAACAATTTTTGAAAAATGAATAATAAAATATTTTCTGTGTGACCAAACATCCAAGATCAATGATCATAATAATAGGGCCTGCCTGGATTAACTCTCTTTCATTTAAATTATGCAACTGTACAATTAATGTTTTAAAATACCTGAAATATAATTAGATGCATTTTGTGCAGTCCACTACATGAGTAGTAAACAGAACTAAAGCCCTTGATCTGAAAATCTCAGTAATACTAATTTAGGAGTGTCCATAACATTGCGTGTTGTTATTGCTGTTACTATAGTAGATAATTAACTCAATTACATACACATACACATAGTTTGCTTGCGTAAATATGCAGTTATGCAAACAAGCAGTCATACAAACAGAACAGACACTTTAACTGTTGTATTTCTTAAACTATTAAAATAGTTTTTCCATACACATAATAAAAATATCTCTTCTGGTCATTTTGGTTAATCATTAGTCAATTTACAACTAAATGGATGTTTATCTCCCCCCAAAAAAATCACAGTAATGCTATTAAACACCTGCATTCACTATTTTGTTGTCATATAATCTCTGCTCTTAACCACACACACACACACACACAAAATGACATTTAGATCAAACATGCAAAGCTAAAACGTCAGTCGTACCAATAAGACTTTTTCACACCCTTCAGCATTTTTAAACTATTACTTATCATTCAGATGCAGATCACACTGCATTTTCATTATCCATATGAATTCATGAAGAAAGATTAAATGAATTACCTTCTCCATTTTGGACGAAGTGTCAGCAAAAGCCGCTCTTGGGGTTTAATAGTGGCTCCAAGGTTCTCTGCTGCTTTCCCAATAGTCAGTAAATGATCAATCCTGTCACAGCAGGATCATGCTGCACACGTGTGCTGTGCTGAAGACCTTCTGCCCTGATCCGCTAATGATGTCCATGTATCAGCGCTGTTTATGTGCTGCTGCTGCTTCTGGAAAATCATCTTCCTATTGAATACCAGACTATTCTTTCCCTTTTTTTGTGTGGCCAAAATGATAGATATTGCACTTCAAGGTATACTAATACACGTTTATAAACGCAGATATCGAAAAATGTCAGGTATCAGCATTGCTGGATTGGTGCTGCTTTTTTTTTTTTTTGTTTAGCATAACAAAGAGGCTGGATAAGATGTTACGTGCTTGAGCAAGAAGAGTTAATGTATTACACCTATCAGAGCAAAGTTCTCTGCGCTCAGATACTGGTGCTTTCATGAGCTTTGGAAAAGATTCACTACAGTGAGGGACACTAACACAAGCCAGAAAAGGTACTTATTTGTTTATTTTTTCTTATCATAAAATAAAAAAACAAACCAAAAAAAGGAGGACATAGTGCTTCTATCACCGTAAAAGAAACAAGGATCTTGTTTACAGCTTCGACGATCATTAAAAACGTATTAAGACAGAAACATTAAGTAACCATTCTTGAGTGTCAAATAAAGTAGTTAATTAAAAGAGCTCAGTGAGGTTCTTCCCCAGCACTGGCCGAACACAGTGTTTCACACAGCATACATACATACATCAGCAGGACATTATTGCTAAAAACCTTTCATTCCCTCACCATTAAAATATCTTCTTTTGCTATGTAAGAGATGTGAAAGAAATATAAATATCTATATAGTGTGCAAACATCAAGTGACTTACTTGAGAACATCTAAAGCGTTGAACTGAAGACCCAGGCAAACATATAAAACAAAACAGAAGTAGAGTAAGAAGTAAAGTAAACTAAAAAAAAAAAAAAAAAAAAAAAAAAAAAAAAAGATCTAATGAACAATACAAAAACAATACATTATGGTTAATATCTGTTGACTTATTGTAGTAGTTCTGTACCAACATTTGTACCAAGAAGTTTCAAAATTTGTGATATTTTTGTCCAAGAGACATAATTGTGAAGACCCTTTTCCCTTTTTGGAATGTTTTGAGCGCCATTTGACTGATTAAACATTGTGACAAAATAAAAGTAAGAAGCTTAATATAACAATGCTGAATCCTTCGAAATGCTGAGAAGCGAGACTTACAGCCTACAAAAGATGGCTCAAAAACAACAGTCATGGCGTAAGAATACAAGATGCAAAAATAGAAAATCAAAGTGCCTCTAAAGATTGATTTCACACAGGTTAATTTGTGCTAGGCACTATAATGTAATCTAAATAAAGTCATCACCAACTCTCAGTCGTCACTGAAATACAGGTGCTTTTATCTTTTATCCTTTTTCTTTCTATTTGTAATTTTTTTTTCTTTTTGATCTCAGATATCATGTTGCTCTGACATACACATCACACAACATCTGATCCAGTGTCTACACAAACATGCAACCAGTGAGGAGGACCGTTTTCTTCCACGTATGACTAGATTTCACTCAGTCAACTTTCGTGCTTCTGTTCCTTTAGGTTTCAAACATTCCAAAAAAGGACCAGAGAAAGAATTCAAAGCATGGTATGCAACTTAAAGATGCGTTCGTGATCCGTTCGGCTCCGTATTTCCAACCTCAAAGCTATAAAACAAACTCAGCTATACTTTGAGATACAGTACTTTGGATAAATGTACAGTATATGGATCTTGTTGACAATATACAAATGAGCACCAGTGTTATTTGTTTCTTTTGAGCATGTCGTTCTCTTTTGAGAAATCGGACCAAAAAACGGGCATCGCGGATATTTGTGAAACTGGCGGAAGTGTTCGCCAATATTTTAAAGTGAAACATCAAGAGACTAAAGCTCGGTCTTAGCCTGAGTGCTTGCTAATGTAATCCCCACGTTTGTTATCTTTTAAATATTGTCCGATTCTTTACAATCATGCAACTGACTAAAATTCATTGGAAACTGAGGGAAAAGTCGATCAAAACCAATTGGAAACCAAGGACGGGAACGTAAAGGGGAGGACCCTAAAAGAACAGGCTTTACCAGAGGCCACAAATAAGGTCTAAAACCAAGTTCAAGTTAATCAGCCCCCTCTTCTGGGAGCTGCGTGCCACTGCAGGTGACGTCAGATACTGCACCTCCATGAGCCGTGTGCAGAGAGCCAGAGCTCTACCTACGGGACGGACCCATGTCTCCAAGCTCACTCCTCAAGAGTCTCTAATATTTTTTAAAATCTTTTTCAGACCAAAGTGTCAATGTACCGTGCGCTCACAGATGCAATTCTGACAGGAAAAAGACTCCACAGTGTTTGGTCTGCAGGAGCTTCACCAGTTCATCAAAGAGTTCCTGTTCAGTGTCATGAAGAAAACTTGACTGCTGCCGCCTGATCGGACAGAGGCGAAGAACACCTGCAAAAACAAGAAAAGAAAAGCATATAAACGTCTCCAAAATGGTCTGAGCTACTTTAGATGAACAATTACATAGGTGGTAAAGATCTATAATGTTTTAAGTCCAACCTTGTCGTTCCTCTCACAGAGGAACTTAAGTCTCTGAGCTCGCTTGTGCATGAAAACACCATCCAGGTGGCCCGTTTCAACAGAGCGGATCTCAATGGCTTTCTCTCCCCAGCCCATGATCTGGTTGGAGTGGATATATGCTGCAAAACAGAAAATGTTGTTAAGTTTTCGTGCATGGAAATCTTCATTGCCAAAAACAAAAGTACAGTACCATAGTTCAAAAAACAAAAATAGAATGTTTTTTAAAAACTCATAATAATTAAAATCTAGTATGGCCTATTGATTTGCTTACGCAACTTGATCGTGTCTTATTTTGAAAGGGCAGATCTTTGTGTATGATGTCTAAATGCCTTTCTTGACATCTTTTTTATAAGCCATGCTGAAGAACAGCAAGCAATGCATAAAAATCGCCCCAAAAAAATGAATAATTCTGTACGCAAGCTCTAATAATCATAACAGCCTGCCAAATATAAGGAGCTTTGCCCAAACACTCCCCCATTGATTATTATATATTATAAAGCTTGCCAAGAGCCCTAAATCTTCCAGCTAACGTGTTACTCAGACCAGCTCACACACACATAACCACATTCATACTTCTTAAAACACAGAAGTTGAAGCCAAGTTCGAAAGCTTTTGAACTCTGTTTGAACTACTTTTATCTCCTCCCACAAAGCAGAGGATGTGTGGCAGCCCTTTGTTGTTTTCATGCACTTCTGTTGGCCTCGCATCCCTCAAGCTCTACCCATGCGCTGGCAGCTAACATAAACAGACACTGCTGTAGAGGCCAATCGGAAATCACTGCCACTGTGGAATCATGCTAATATTAGTCAATACAGCAAAATATGCTGTTTTTGTAAGAATCCCCTAAAGATAAATATTTGACAACTAGAATAGAAGTCATTCTCTAGCCAGTATGTTTCTTGTACAGCTAGTAAGGGGTATCAAAACACAGACTCACCAACAGAGGTGGGCATCTCTCCCCACTGTAAGACCACATCCTTGGTGATTCTGCCGTAGGTGTTCACGTAAACACCCTCATCTTCATAACACAGCAGCATCTCCATGCCATCAGTCTTTGGAAGCACCACGATGGCATGAGGGGTCACACTGCTCTGGATCTAAGAGAAATAAGAAGAGATGCTTAAAGAGACCAATGGATGCATTCAATTTACATTTGTTCATTCAAGGAACCATTGTTTACGAAAGGGAATCTACGGAATAGTAGTTTTTGGTAACACTTTAGCCACCAATTCTCACTATTAAATACTACTATTGGCTGTTTATTAATACTTAAAAAGCACATTCTGCATGATCATATCCTACATCCCAATTGCCCAATACCTAAATTCATCAACTACCTTACTTACTATTAATCCACAGTTTTTGGAGGACAATACTGATAATTGGACCTTAAATAAAGTGTGAGTGGTATTTCATACAAAAAGCTTATTAAAGCGCCTTTATAATTGCATTTTGGTGGCTATGACTTACCATTATATACATACTGTTTTATTACATATTACTGTATCTACCCATCATCATCATCATGGCTTTTAAGACTAAATAAATCCTCATTTAAATCTTAAAGCCACCATTATCTTCCTCTTTCGCTGTTAGTATCTTTTCTTAAATGTTTTTTTAAGAAAAAACTGTCTGATGATCACACTTTAATTTTGCAATTTCTATAGTATTGTATTCAGGAACAAAAATCCTGAAATCATCTTTACACTTTTCACGCTTTCAAGTGCTGTGAAGGGAACATAATGTGTCGAGGCACACGTTATTTCACTAAAATTAGACTACAACCCCCAAGAGCAACACTGCCAAGGGAACCCCTCAACCAATCAAGAGGATGTTGCTCATGAACGGCTCCCTTACCCAGAAGCACTAACTAACTCAATTTCTGCAGACACCAAACCACAACCTAGTACCACAGATTAAAACCAAACATCTGCACTGTTTCTGATTTAATTTGTGGTTATAAATAGATTTGTATAGCAAATTCATTAGCAACAAAAATGGATCCAGCATTTCTATGAGGGTAATATAAAAATCCACCACTTACATGTGATGGTATGTAGATATCATAAGGGTTTCCAGAATCCACATCTATGACGTGAAAGCCCACACTAGAGCCATAGATGACCTTTAACCTCTGACCCTCTTCTACAGTCAGGTCCACCAGCTGAGGCCTGTGCTGCAGTTCTGTGAACGACTGCCAGAAACAAAGAGAGACAGATACAGAAATGAATGCAGAGTCTAGGGAACTGGTTAAACGGGCAATTAATGAATGCAAACCTTAAAGGCATTTTCTTTCATTGACAAATTATATTATTACATGTTAGTTAAGTAGCGAGAAAGAAATACAGAGAGCATTTGAAAGCTGAGGAAATCTTGTTACACCGTCGTACCTTGAAAGCCATGAATTTGTGGTACGGCTTGGGGGCCCATGCATAAATCTCCACAGAGCTCTTCAGTGCGATCACCAGGAATTTGATTCTCTCGTATTTCACTGAAAACAAAGTAAATCATGCTTTCGGTTACCTGCAGCTCCCAGTGGCAGTCTGTCACATTCAAGCAAGGAAGCGGACTATCTCCCGCTGCCACTCTCCACGCTGTTAGAGGCGAGCTGAATGCCAATCCTCTCGATTAACATCAGAGATCTCCATTAGCCTACTCAACCACCTCCGCTCTAACAGGAAAGCCATCATCTTTCAACCCCAATAACTTGCACACTCAGAAAAGGGAGCTAATATCTATGCTGTTTGATTTTTTTTTAATATTGCTAACAAAATAGAATATAAATAATACAAAACAGTTGAATTCCATGAAGCTGCTATTATCTATTTTATTCTGAATGTTGTTTATAAAACATAAATAATAAAATAAAAGTAACATTTGATGTTATTTTCATTTTATTGATAATATGAAGTCACCGATATTTAGGAAGAAACAATACTGATAACTAAACAGAAAACACATGAACTATTTTATTCTATATTACTGGATTTAATATTTTGAAAACTATATGCCACAGTGGGAATGCACTTTATATACTTAAATACTAGAGTTTTATCTGAATATTAGTTGTCACTGTACAAGATGCTGGCATCCTACTAGGTATTGAGTACTGCGAAATTTCACTGGGACTGATGTCTATACTTTTGTACTTTTGTGACAACTCCAGCTGAAATGGATGACTTACCAACTTTATAGTGAATACAGCCTTCCAGATCCCCAACAGTGATCCAGCCCTGTTTCTTCTCTACCTCTGGATCGTTGTGCAGTATCCTGTTTCTCAGCCATGACAAGTAGTAGACACGTAGCTTGTTTTTCTTTCCTGCAAACACCAATGACAAGGCTGACAGGTTAATAAAACATGAAATGTATCCCCAAAAGACACAGAGCTGCCTTCAGGCTTTGATTCAACACTTTTTATTCAGTGTATACTTATAAATGTGACTCCGATTTCATCTGACTGCAAACGTCAACTTTGATGCCCTTGTCTAGCCATTTTTGTAGTAGGACAAACCTGATATGGTGACCAGGACGTTTAGACCCTCTAGCACGTCCATCTGTTGGAAGCGCCGGCGAGTGATGAGGTTATACACCTTGCCCTGACCGCTGCGGTCCAGCAACATTAGACCATTCTCAGTGCCCACCAAAAGGTTCACACCTGAAAAACCAACACAAGCCTTGTCAGAATTCTAAATGAAGAATGTATGCGAGAATAGAAATTAAAAACCAAAAAGGCTAAAATCAAAGAGAGGGTGATTTACCCCAAAGAGCAGCACACAGGATCTCTGAGTTGAAGCGCTTCTTGTATTTGCGGATCTCTGGCGTATCGCTGTGAGGTCTGATGTTGGTGGGGTTGACATTGACCACGGAGATCTTGCGAGCCTCGTTCAGTTTGGCCTGTTCCTGACGCAACAGCTCATTAGCAAACAAAGCTGCAGAGGTGAGAAGACAAGAAAACACATTAAATGATATGAAAGAGGAAACATTTCGTTTATAAATGGATGTTTGAACAAGAACCAAACCCGGCAGGATTCATTCAGTGCCCAGATTAAACCTATTCTAAAACCCATTTCATCCAAAATGTCGTATCTAAATTGCTTTCCATAAAATGTTCTTTTGTACAGTGTTGCAGGCGGTGATAACATGATGTGTTTGTTTCCGATTTGTATATTTACCGGCCGCTGAGCTCTCATCGTTGTCGTCTGTGGGGGAGGTCTGATACACACGTGGGTCCACAAAAGGAGTGAAAGAAGCTTTCGAACCACCTCCATGACCAAACTACAAAAATAACAAATGAACCATATCAGCTCCAGTAAAATTATTTAATAGCAGGCATTCAGTCTGGAGTTGAGGCTAAAAATACAACAGCACAGCTCCTGCTGTTTAGATAATAGATGGTTCAGAAAAAATGAGTTCTGTGACGCAGCAGGGAATTTTTGACTTTCACTCAGTAAATAATGTCTGTCACAGAGTTATGAAAAATAATAGGAGTGTGTAGCAAAGCAAAGTGTTTAACTCACATTTTTAGACTCTTTAGTATAATTTTAATTCTAGTTATAGTGGAGGAATAAGAGGGTAGGACAAGATAGGGATGTTTTAAATTGCGTTGCCTGGGTAAAAATCAGATATGTATCATTGTTAAATCTTATCTACCTCATCCATAGAGTCCAGGTCCTGGGAATTGAGGCCTGTTGGAGTTCCTGATGGGGAGTGGCTTTGCTGCACCAGGTCTGGTAGGTTCCCGTGGCCTGCGAAACCATTGCTCTCGCCGTGTCCCAAACGCTGCCTCTCACTGGTCTACAGAGAACATCAAATGCAAGTCAAAAATGTTTGAGAACTGAGATATGATACAAATCTTTTTTTGGAGCTAAATAATATTTAATATGGCAGGCATCGGCGTCTCACCTCTCTCATTCTTAGAGTGCCATCCTTAGACTCATCACTGTAGGAGTCGCCGAAGGACTCATCACGGCTGCTCGTGAAAGACTCATTATTCCCCTGAACGGAGGGCCTGAGGGAGACAAATATGAGAAAATTAGGCTTCAAGGTTACATAAATGACATAATTTTACTTATATTTATTTTACATTAATAGGATAAAGGGACCGAATTGGTTGAAATCTTTAAGCACCCTGATTGGTAAGGCCCAGCTCAGACAAAGTTAATTTTGAGCAACAAGAGAACAGTAAAGGTTTATGCTTACATGATCCTTGGGATGTCACTGACTGGCACTGTGCCATCATGCCCCACAGTACCATCCTCATCCTCGCTGCTCTCAGAGTCCTCACTGGAGGAGGAGTAGTCGGTCAGTTTAAGGGGCGGCCGGTTAATTTCATCTATTCGCAACTCCCTCAGTTCTTTAGCCAGGGCAGTCAGATCCTGAAAGAAAGAAAGAAAGAAAGAAAGAGAGATATATAAAATGACTAGATCAGTAAAACGACAATCTTCAGTAGCTGACAATAGCTCAGTTGCTGAGTTTTTTTCCACTGTTAAATTACAGTTATTTTTACTGAAATAATCAGGATTCGCTAAAATTAATTGGATTATTACAATATAACACTAGTTGGTGCCAATAGCCTCACGGACAGTGAGCTGACATGTGTGTGACCTTGGACCACAAAACCAGTCATAAGTGACATTTATATGTTGTCTGAAAGCTGAATAAATAAGCTTTTCATTGACGTATAGTTTGATAGGAAGGGACAATATTTGGCCAAGATAAAACTATTTGAAAATCTGGAATCTGAGGGAGCAAAGAAAATTGAAATACTGAGGAAAATCACCTATAAATTTGTCCAAATGAAAGCATATTAGCATTTTACTAATCAAAAATGAAGTTTTAAAATATTTATGGTAGGAATTTTTTTTTTATATTTTCATGGAATGTGATCTGTATTTAATATCTAATCATTTTTATACAAAAACAAAATCGATAATTTTGACTCAAACAATGTATTTTTGGCTTTAACTACAAATATACCTCCAACAACTTAAGAGGGTTTTGTGGTGCAGGATCACATATGCCACTGTGCTTCCATACATAAGTTCTGGCTTTCCAAATCTGATTTCCATTTTCAAGAACTCCATTTTAAATAAGTTTGCAGAATTCATATAGCTGTCCTAACACTGGTATTTCAGGTCATTAAAATTTAAAATTGATTCTCAGTCAACACAGCAGGTCCTCAAACTTTATTAGAAGTTTGCTCAAGTAAAAGATCACTCAGTTGTAAAATTCTCACATATTCAGAAATTCTCTGCAATGATTTGCTGAGTACTTTGGAGGTCTCACGCACAGGTCATCTGTAATCAGTTTGCATTTGACCTGTAAACCTAGCTTTAGGCCTAACATGAAACTGCTCCATCCTGAACTTTAGTTACTATAGAAACAAGGCTCCCAACAAAAAGCTGGGGTTATTTGCGATGGGGCGAGAGAATCCAAGCCAAGTAGGGAGAATAACACACACCCACACACAGAGTCCATTGACAAAGCCACTGGCAAACCAGCTTGGTGAGAAAGCTGAGAGAGTGAAAGAGGACAAGCTTTTCTCAAGTCAGTGTTGCTATTGAGATTAGCAGGAAAGAATTCCCACAGTCCTCTGCCAACAAACCTTTAGATTAAGAAGGACTGAGAGAAAGATGGATGGGAATGTTACCAGCCCTTACTCTGACTTTCAAGCCCTGATTGAGGTCCAGGTGACAAGACAGATAAAGAACAGCAGAGAGAGGACACACAGGAGAGACGTGCAGAAAGAGAACTATAGCTGGTTAATACAGATTGTAGATCAGCTAATTATGTAGACAGCTCTAGCCCTTTGTTCAAACATTCATCATGCCTCAAGAGAAGTCTCCTCAAGAAGGATTTTGCTCAGGAATGCCTGAGCCAAAGTAGCTAATCCCAGTGTCATTCCCTGGCAATGTATAAACTAATAGATTTTAATCTCTCTTATGATTTTAACAGGTGCTTTTATAGAAATTGACTTCCATTGCATTTACGTTAATTGTCAAATTTAAGTAGTTATAGATGTAACTTTCATTTATCTAGAATTACACAACTTAATGTAATGTTATTCCAAAGTTCAAATTTAAATCAGTCTTGGCCAAATTTGCTTAAAGTTTCAGCCAAGAATTTTCATTTCAATGCATCACTTATCTGAAAGCTATGAACGTTCAAAAGTGAAAAAAATGGCAGAGATGACAGTCTGAACAACACAACCAGTGGGACATTTGGCCTCCAACAGTAAACCAGCTTCTGGGTCTGAAGGTTGTTTAGTCTACAACTGTGTTTGGAGGTCGCATCTATATCCAAAGAGAACTAAAAGCACCTTCTAGCAAAAGCTAGGTAAAAATAAGATGACAAAGCAGGTGCAAATAGTAGTGCACTGTACATATTCAGACAGAAATAGAAGAATGGCTAGATCATATTTAAGGGCCATTGGGATGCATCTTACCGCAGGTCGACCAGGTTTGCTCAACTCTCTGCTCTCCTCCTGAATGGGTTTGGAAGTCTCCTGTAATGCCACTGGAGATCCTTCTGATTTACCAGAGCCTATAAATCAACATAAGTTGTAACCACATGTTTGAAATTGGAGGACATCAAATGTAAAAAATCCCATATCGACTGACCCTTATTCTTCTTATTAGCAAGGAGGTAAAAGTCAGCTTGTTCTCAAACAGAATGATAACTCTGACATTATCGCCATTATTGTAAACAAAAATGTTTACTTTTATCTGTTTTTAAAGCACCTATATATATAAACCTAAAAGATTTTACTAAAAATTCAAACAAGCAAACAATGCATCCACCATGTCATACTATACATCCGCCTCAATCTCTCGAGGACGAGCCCAGTACTGCACATCTGACATGGTGAACAGAGTGGAACTGCCCAGCAAAAACAACCTGAATTAAGTCTGAGCGAGTGCCAGCTCCTCCAGTCCTTTGGAGACTGTCAGACTGAGGCATACTGGGAAAGCCATGTCTGCATCAGTCACAACACAGCACAAACACTCACACTGGCTTGTAACAAAAGATGTGCTACAAAAAACCAGGCCTGGATCAAGTTATGATCCTGCCTCTACTGTCCTGTAAATAAAGGTTTGCAGTGGTTAAACCTAGTGGATTCTAGAATGTTTTGGGTTTGATCCCTCAAAACATGAATTAACCATCATGTAACTTACTACAGATGGATTGTTCTACTAAAAATGTTATGGCGTAGGGCTGTATGATATGACAATATATAATGGTTGAAATAAAGGTTTATTGTTAGTTTATGGTAATACTTTTTTATCATTAGGATAACTGAGATCTTGACACCCCACCACGGGACATGAAGCGAGATAGAAGCACGTAGAGAATGACCAGCCAGGACAAAACAAGGAGCTCTTTCCCACACAAGGGACTACATCTATAGCATAGATGGACATGCGATTTTAAGCACTGCAATTTTAAAACAACCCATTTTAAAGGAACTGCACTTTTTTTTGGAAATAGGCTCATTATCCAACTCCTAGAGTTAAGAAGTCTGGCGATTTTTAGAATCTATTCAGCTGATAGATTAAAAATTATTATAAAAAAAAAAAACAAAAAAACAAAAACAAACAACAAAAGGTTGCACTCGGAGAGCTACTGGCACTTTTTACCAAAACTCTCAATAAACAGTTCAGAAAATAAAATCTGATGAGATATCATTGTGTCGTTTTGTTGTAATTTTCAGTCAAAGGACAACAAGAGAAGTAATGTATGACTTTCCTAGCAATTTTCCTAGTAATAAGAGTCGGACAAAACAATGGGAAGATGCCAGTAGATTAATAAAACTTCCTAAAGACCCGTATCTTTTCCCTCTCCACTTCAGCTCTGACTCTTTTAGTAGACCACAGCAACAGAAAGAGCTTACAAATGGCTGAGACAAGAATTGCTATGCCATCCTGTTATGTAAACATAACGCTTTCCTCAATATCCAGAGCATTTACACTTCTTGTTCATAAAAATCATGGTATTTGGTTTAAACCTATGCCTATATCCAATCGCATCCTGTGCTCATTTACTGTCATATCAGCATTTTATTTTCCAAGTTGTGTATTCTGAGTTGTCTAGCTCATCGAGTGCAACCATTTTACTTTATCAGAATAAATGGCACCCCCCAAAGTCCAAAATATCAATAAAACAATGTGATATATATTGTTATCGTGCTATAAAATTTGTCACGTTGCCCACTCATATTATGGCGTCAAAGTTGTATGAGATGCTTAAAAGGACTTCTAGAATTCTTTTACTTGGAATTGTATTCTAGAATTGTTTTGTCCTCAACACGGAAACTCAAGATAACTAAAGACATAGCATTCTCACCTTTGGGCTGGTTCCTTTCACTGGATCCAGGTTGCGAGCCGCCCTGAGAGCTGGGCGTGCTGGAGCTGGATGAGCTGTTACTGCTGGTTCTCTGCAGAGCCACATCCAGGGACATCTCTGTCCTCCTCAGGTCTGGATTACTGTAGAGTTCAAGATATAGTCAGTGCTTCAGTATGCCAACATAGAGCAACGCCTCCAGAATGTGATCTGATTGAGGGCTGAGCTGACCTGGTGCGATGAGCTGGGAGGCCGCTCGCCCCCCTCCAGACTCTCCGTTTCCAGGAGAGTTCTTCCTCACCAGAGCAGGAGAGATAGAAGTAGTCCGCTGAGGCACCTGGGTAGTACCGCACAACTTTAATCAAACACACAAATGACCAAACGTCAGAGACGAGGGATCATAGCGTGATCACAACAATCAGTTCTCTTGAAAAAGAAAAGACAGTCTGCATATTTTATTAATACTGTAGTCTTTGAATCATTTATTTACTGCAAAGTCTCATGTTATTGTACATGAATCATTCAAACTACCATACAGAATTTTGAGGTCAGTAAGATTTAACTTTTTTTGAAAAAGTAATATTTTTGCTCAAAACAAACAAGAAATTACTTTCTAAAATAATAGAAAACAAGATTTTTTAAAATATTTTTTTTACAACATTACTGTTATGACTGTAAGTGGTAAATCAAACAAATGCAGCCTTGGTAAGCATAAGTACCGTCTTTTTAAGAACATACAAAAATAAAAATCATAGCGTAAAATGAAAAGTTTGTCAAAAAACAAGTCATCTCTTCAGGTGTGAAGCCTTGAAAATAGGAAAAAGTGAATCTTTAAAAGTTCATTACTGTATAATTCTGACCTTGGGAGGAACATCTTCTTCCATTAGCCAGGGGGAACTGCGGTCAGGCTTTTCCTCGCGGCTGGCCATGCGAGGGGCCGGAGGGGGCATCTCTGAAGTCGGGTCGGAGTTCTGCCGTGGCATCTCTGGCCGATGGGACACCAGACTCTCCTGAAAGGCTGAAACGCCTTTGGCAGATTGATCATGCAAGGACTGAGAGACTGACAGAGAGGAGCTATGGGATCTCACTGGAACCAAATGAGCCATCTAAGTAGAGGAAGAAAGCATGAAAAATGTGATATTCTTGTATATATGTATAGTATGGAGTCTTTTTATCTTTTACTAAAGATAACAGAAATAGAAATAACTTTACTAAAAATAAATAAATAACTGATACAGTACTGATATACTAAGAAATAATTTTTTGAACAAAAAGCTAAATGTTATACCTGAGGCTCCACAGGGCGGTGCATAGGAGGGGTCCGTGCTGGCTGCATACCCCCACTGCTAAAGGACTCTGAGCGTGGTGGAAGGGAAGGGTCGGAGATACGGTTAGCCACTTTATGCTGCAGGGCAGGAGAACTCTGGCGGTTCAGTTTAGAGCGCTCCTCAACCTTCATGAATAATAAAAAGTCACATAAGAATAGGCCAAACAGTTTAACAACCACCACCAACCAAACAAACAAAAACAAGCAAGACCCTGCAAAATGCTCCAGAAAGGACATGTTTGGGAAATGCACCAGCAACCACTAAAGTTAATGAGTTGAAACTATTACACCATCTGAAAGAGAAAAGCAATCTATTCAGCTAGAAGCTGAATTAGCCGTTGCATGTTGATCAGGTCATTCATACAACAATTGGTTAGAGCAGACCAGCACCTTCTACAAGCAGAGAGACTGAAGACATTTAAGAGGTGAAATGACAGAAAGTATTTAAATGGGTAAAGAATCTGCTTTGGCAACAGAAAAAGCCAATATATGAGACACCGTTTGGGAACTAGATTAAAGTTTCAGTTCCAGTCTAATTCCTAAGAAAGTCATCAGTGCAGTTTTTATGAACCCATGTCTATATTTATGTGATAACTAGCAGTCTTTCAGTGTCTCACAACTTGAAGGCTTCTTGTTTGCACCAGCAGATCTTTTCAATTGACAGTGTCAAAAAGATAATGAAGATTCCTTGTCAAATTCAAAAAGAGATGTTTGGTTAGTATGGAAATGTATGACATCTTGCTCAGAGATATGACATGTCCAGAGTCATAATTCAGGTTATTTAAAATGTGTTCTAAATAGCAACTAGATGACCCATCACTGAGGTCTAAAATAACTGGTTATATTGGTTGAAAGCTAGTTTTGTTTCCTATTCAATTGCAGTACAACAAGAAATTTTTAATGAACATGAAACTGCTACGGGGCATGATACAATCACTGTCAATTAGAGGAAATCTGCTTTTTAATATACAGTATAGTGCTGCAGGAATGAGTCTTAAAACCTGGAAGTGAGATGTCCAGAGGTCAATGTTTTTTTGGGTAAAAGCCTGAAAAAGTCTGTGGTCAACACAAGGTCAAAATATCTTCACATTTTATTCTAGTTATAAAAGCTTTAATCTTGATGAACTAAACATGCATGAATTAGCCACATATCTTTTTTTATTCAATTATTTGTCTTATTAAATCCTCTTTAATAAGAGCTTTTCTGTTCCCTCTGGGGAACCAGGGTGATGCTAACATTCAGATTGGCCTAAACAATGAAATCTTTCGTACAGCACTTTCTTATGTGGAATATAGACTAAATAAGATTTTGGTCACTAGGCAATCTACTGTGGCTTTCCGCTTGTTGTAGCTGGTTAGGACATGGTGTAGAGAAACCAAATTCATGCAACTGATTCAGCTTTCCAGAAGTACTTCCTGAAATTTGAACACTTCCCAATGCATACAAAAAAATCAATGGATGTTCTTTCTTTTTTTTTTCCTTTTTACATTAAACCTTTAGTTTTCAACCCTTCCCAAAAGTGGTTTGATTTAAATGATTTGATGAGTTTACCACATGCCACCTTGCGAGAGAAAAAGAGGAGCTCCAACACCAATGGGCAATGCACCCAGAAGCACCCAGCAACGGCCTGCACTGTTTAAAAAGGCTTACACAAGCACAGAGGACATCCAGTCGGAGTGGTGGGCCATCAAAATCAGGATCGGGGCAAACTAATGACAAAGGGCCTTTCATGTTGTCACAGATGAGTAAGAGCCAGTAAAATAGGAAAAGGAGGAATGGGGACACGTGGAGTGATAGAACAAATGGTTAAGAGGACTATCTAATGGTCAGTTGCATAATGTACATAGAATAAACCCTTACATTTTATTTTGAGGATTAAGAGACCAAATCAGTAACATAATCAAAGAACAGCTATTTACATCTCTTCACACCTATTTACAGAGATCGCAGACCACCTCATTTGACGATGGTCTTGATCGTTATTAAGTTGGTTGGGGAAAATGGGGAGCCTATGGGGGACGAATTGGGGCTGACCACGGAGCTGCGACGGCTACCAGGGGATGGTGACCTTGAGGAAGATGGGCTTGCTTTGGGTGTGTTTCGAGGAGATAGCCCCATCCAGCGCAATACAGAGCGGAGCGGTGAGACTACATTTGAATTTTTAGGGGGTTTACGGTGAACAGCACACACGCCCACACGATCGCAAGATTTGGAGCGCCAGATGGGCTGGTTAAAACTGTGCCTGTGCAACTCCACTGAAGATAGGTCCAGAGCGGAGGAGCAGCGACTCACATAAACTGAAATTTCTGAACCAAATTTTGAGTCAAATGGGAGTGGCTCAGAGCACTCCCATTTCGGTACCATCAGGAGGTTCTTGGAGGACACTGAGTTTGAACGACGACTTTTCGCCATCATTTTTCGGATAGTGTGCTCTGGGGCTGACTGGGACAGCCAGCTGTCCTCATCGAGGACCAGGCACTCCTGGTTAATGGCAATTTGTGGGAGCAAATCATCATCATCTACTTCTACTCTACTGCAAGGTGAAAGCTTTAAAGCTGAGGCTGAGGCCAGGTTATCTGAACTAACCGCTTTAGGGATCACTGGGTTGGGCTTGCGTCCATGGGCCTCCTGCCCGGCCTTTTGGAAGGCCCTATGCTGTCGCACCTGCTGGCTAATGTTTTCTCGACTCTCTTGCTGTCCTGAGACATGGCAACTGGGTGGCTGCTGCAGCTGCTTCCTGTGATGTAAAAGCTTCGCGATCTGTTCTCTAACAGGGGGAAGCATTCTAGTGGGGTCTGAGGGGCTCCGATGGGGGACGTGGCGCTGACGGGATGGGGATGAGGAAGGCTTGTTGTTGATGGGTTGAATCTGTTTCAAGGGCCGGCCAAGGACCTGAAACAGTGAGTCAAGAGTTTTTTTGTTAAACACAGTTAAGTAGGTTGAAAACATCTGGGCCAAGTGCATACTACAAGACTCAAACTCATACTACTTTTTACAATGGTCTCAGAAAGTCTAATCAACTTCCAACATGTTACCAAAGATATTCCAGAAAAGAATAAAGTGTAGTGTTAAAGATGCATTCAATAGAGTCTTGTTATTGTTCTTTATGTTCTTTAGTTACCAATACCGCAATATTATTAGACACTGCACTGTCATCTATCAACATTTTTTATATACAACAGATTGTATGTAAACTACACTGAATTTGTCATGTAATCTATAAATCTTATTAGCAGCAATTACCTACCTGACACAAAAAGAACTACTACTCAGGATTGTCTGTGTCATTAAAACGTTCCATGTTATGAATGTCTTGACAATATTTATGCTAGATTTTTCAGCCATGTCAGTCTGTCTATCTTCATCTTTCACTACTTTGGCTGTATAGTTAAAGGTTATTCCATTTTCTCAGCTGGTAAAGCTTGATATGTGTGTCACATTACCTTTTGTTCCTATTATTCCAAAGAACACAAGGATTCAGTCCAACATTTATTAAAAACACAGAAGATCATGACTGGGGTGATCCATTACTAAATTCACTAGAAAGAAAACTATTATACAGTATTAAGCTCAATCTTCACCAAAACACCATTTATTTATTTATATAAGCACCTATATAGCAACTATTGAATGCAACTTTAATATGTGTGCTTTTGTGTGAACAAATTCTGAAATCTGTGATCATTGTATGCATCAACCTTTTGTAGAGTGTGCTTGGCATAGTGAAGCAAAGACAAAACCAGACAACTGTAGGGAATGTAGTTCAGACTGCTTCACAAAGACATTAAATACTGTTTCCTTCATTTATATATAGTGTTCTAAATGGACTGTGGCGGTCCTTTTGCTGACATGCTAGGATAGAACAAGAGAGTTAATCTGTCCAGTTTCATTTTGCTGACTCAGCAACAAGTATTGTTGGACTTTCAGTAAAATTTCCAGGCTGGTGACCCTAAAAAATGTGCTGGAAAACATTTCTGCCGCATAACACAGTGTCCTAACCAGATGCAATGTGTTTCCAGTGACAAGCAAATATGCACAGAATGTGTAACAGAAGTACGTGAAGCCAATCAGAAAATATTTGATGTTAAATGTACAGTTATTATCATTCGGATTTTGGACAAATTAGATTTAACTGTGGGACGAGAGAGTGCCATTGTACTTGTTGCTTATCATGGTCACAGCTGGTCAGGACGAAAACAAAATGAAAAAAAAGGTTTGCTTTTCACATCATCATATTATCTCTGGAGTAAAGCAACACTGTAATGCTGGAAACAGGACAACTTCAATGTAATTTCAGTTTGGCCTACCTCTTTGGCCCAGGCAGGTTTATCGCTGGGGTTGACTACATCTTTGTAATGATAGAGCTGCTTCTTCTCTGCAGGTCTGGGGTCTTGTTGTTGCTGCTGCTGCTGCTGTTGTTGTTGTTGGAGAGATACAAGGTAAGCTCTCTCTTGTTGGAGCTGTCTTTGCAGTCTCTCTGCCTGTCTCTGTTCCTCCAGCTGTTTACGTTTATACTCCTGAAGACACAGAGATTAAGATAGAAAAAATATTTTTTTTTTGGCAAAACATCAAAAAGGGCCATGCACAATGGCAAAAAGCACAATGACCATACACTGGCACACATACACAATCAAAACATGCATGTGTTCGATCAATTATATGAAGCTCAAGATAAAGGGGGGAGACAAATCCATGCCAGGCATAGTTCTGTCAATAGCAGAAATCTGGGGTGGTACTGCAGATGGAAATAAGACGCAAGGACTATTGCTCTGTAAAAAAGGTACAACTGAAGCTCAAGAATGGAGCTACTGGGAACATAAAACCCTCAAGTGCAGTTTTTCACTCTTTTATCGTTCTCTTTTCTCATTTGTCTCCTAGTGGCTTCAGTGGAAAGCACATTTTATTGCATCGTTCTGGCCTGCTCTAAACTTCAAAACTCCCAAGAGCAAAGAAAGAGGGAAGACCTGTTAAGGTCCACTTCTCTCCCAGTTTACCATAAAATGCATCACAGCAAGTGGAATTTTACAGAAACAAACTTCACTTGTTAAGGATTGGGAAAAAAAAAAAAAACCACAATATATTAGTTAAATGCCATACATAAACAAGTACTTGTTTTGTCGTCTGTACTGTTTAGCCATTCTGTATGTTGGCATTATTATTTTCATGTGTAGTGTAGATGCATATCATCATGAATATACATGATGTTTTGTACATCAATGTTAAAAACAACAAAATCGATCTCTATACAGTTGTCATATACTGTACAAAGCAGAGTAGTTAGCACAGTTGCTAAGAGTTGAAGTCATGCTGCTCAGGTTCAAGTCCAGCTTAAAATATAACTTATGTCTCACTCCTCAATATCCTTCCACTGTCACCAAATAAAAACTACATTCTTGCTTTTTCAAATGGTATTAATTGTCATATTTTACAAGCACAAGCAAAAATTAGGCGAAATGGCTCTTCATACTTTAAAGCAAAATAAAACAATTGTGATTGTGCATGCATGAAAGGATGCCAAAAGATTAACAGAGAGATATAGGTCAGCGCAGAAGCGGGTCGGGGAGGAGGGACAGGGTTCAGGGGCACAGCAAGACGAGTGTCTTCTCTCTGTTACCAGTAGGAGTGCCTGCTCTTGCAAAAGCTGTTGCTGCAGAATCTCGAGCTGCCTCTGTTCCTCCTCCAACTGACGACGGATATACTCCTACAAACCAGTCGCAACGCAAGAAACAGAAAAACAGGAAAAAAGAAGAGCGAGTTTATCACGGTTTGTACAGGATTTAGAATGAAAGTGACGGGAGAAGACCAAAGAAGATGAAGTGTGAGATGGGTAGAACTGCAAAAATGACAGAACGACAGCTATCCTAGAACCATAGACAGAACGATAGAATTATAGTTATAATTCGCTAGACTGATAGATAGCCATCTAGAAAGACAATATCATAACTAGAACAACAGGGAGAGAATAATACCTAGTTAGACCCATAGACTCAACAACAGCTACGCGGCTAAACACATAGAGCCATAGATAAAACTTTGTATGGAACAACAGCTAGCTTGATAGAATGCTAAAAACTAGCTATAATCATAGAGTAAAAAAAGATACTTCGCTAGATAAAATTATAAGAACAATATTTTGAAGCTTGATGGAAAGCTGACTAAATTGAAAAATAGCTAACAATAGCTAGCCAGCTAAGAACCTTATCAAAAGCAAGCTAACTGAAACAGTAGCTAGAACAATAGCAAGTAAGCTAGGTAGCTGGAACCATAGGGCGAATTCCAAATGGCTTTTTGGCTTCCTTCAGGGGCACTTCGGGAAGGGGAAGAGAAGGGTGCTGCCCATCGAGGAGAGTAGGGCATAGGGATGCTCACGACTTTTTGGAATTCGCCCAAAGTCTGTAAGATAGATAGCAAACTATCTATAATAACAGTTTAACTACTAAAAAAAAAAAAAAAAAAAAATTACTATAGTAAAATTAATTTGAGTCGCTATACAAACCATAGTTTAACGATGGCATAAAACTGGTTATACATCAAAAACATGGTTACAACACAACTATAATAAAGCAATGTTTAAAAAATTATATCTGACAAAATGAAAAAAAAAAAAAAAAAAAAAAAAAAAAAGAATTTTGTAGAATTTCTAGCGAGAGAAATGGGCGTGTGAAAAAGAGAGAAAAATCTAGTGAAAGATCAGATAAACAATTTAATGAAGCTGTGTAGACCTGTTGAATGCGTGGGAGAGAAGAGAAAGAACAGAGCTGATAGTGTGATGAGCGAAGAGCGGGTGTGTGAAGAGAAAGAAAGAGCACACTGGGAGTTTTTTTTACCTCAGCACACCTGAAACAGCATGTCTGAGAGAATAAAGTAGGTGGGAGAGGATACTGATAGTGAGAGCAGAGAGAGAGGAGTGTAATCGCTGTGGTCTCAAGAGCAACTGTGAGATGATGATGATGATGATGATGATGTGTGTGTGTGTGTGTGTGTGTGTGTGTGTGTGAGAGAGAGAGAGCGAGTGCGCGAGTCAGAGCTCTGGAAAACAGCACCCATTAACAGAGCCATTCTTAGAAACGTACTGACAGCTCTGCGAGGTAATTAACCTCACCCACACAAATGAAAGCGAGATATTCTCATCTATTTATCAAGTCAGTGACTCAACCGTCCCTTCATACATTATGAGATGTGTGGGGAAATGGTTCAAGGTTATGTGGCCACACGCACGCACACATACACCCCATTTAAAGATGGCCAATCTTCCTGGAGCAGATAAAGAGAAAAGCAGGAGTGCTGTACGCTTATTTCCCTTGTCTTATCTGGCTCTCCACAGAACTTCTTGGTTACAGAGCGGTTCACAGGGTTACTTCAACAACAATTAACTTCCATTAATTGAGTGTGTAGTTGGTGTCATCGTCGGAGCAGTGTGTACCTGCTCTCTCTCGGCCTGTCTCCTCTCCTCATCTCGACGGAGCTGCTCCTCATAGCGATGCCTCTGCTCCCTCTCCTGCTGCTTCCTGAGCTCACGTTCACGCCGCTGTTGCTGTGAGACACACACACGCACAATCATGCAGCTGAATAACCTGTTGAGTCTTTACACGGCAACAGTGTAGAAGTATTTTTCCTTCCACGTCCTCTGGTTTCATGTACACAGAGACTCCAGTAAAACTCAACTGGAGTGTGTCGTTGGTTAATGTGCGGTGCTATTGGGACGTAAAATGGCCATTCAGCCAGACCAGCTGATGTCCTCCATTATCCACATCAGTAGGTTAGAGCTAAAATGGATCTCTGATTTTAAAATTGATCAGTCTTTTGATGTCAGTGTAAGAAAAATGTTAGATATATTATATATGTTATATAAATGTTTATATATTAAATATATGTATATACATATATAAATACATGTAAATATTATCTAAATATATGCTTTGTGTGCCTTTAGTTTTTAGATTATTATTATTATTATTATTATTATTATTATTATTATTATTTTAATAATGTTAGTTCTCCTAACCCTAATCTTATTTCAGGTAGTTGCCAAGGCGACATTTCTTATTTTCATTCATTTTTTTCTAATATTTATATTTCACTTCAGCTTTATTTAAACAAACACAATTTTTATAGTCAATTTTAGTTAATGATAATAACCAGAGTATGTTTAATTCTTCTAATTTATAAGCACATATAAAAGCCACCATATTATTTTATATAAAATGTTACTAAAACATTTTAAAAATTTAAAAACTTACCAACAACTAATATCTTAAATATAATTGAGCAACAAGTGAAATGCAAAGTTTGATTCACTGATATTTACATGAATCAATTCGAACAGACAAGTTTTCGCTACACAAACCCATTTTTATATAATCATTTTTAGCATTAAGAATTATTAACAGAATTAAAGTATTTAAGATTCTTAATGGCCAAACAAAATTGCATTAAAATTATTGTAATGGTCACAATAATGTTGTTTAATAAAACCAGTAAAATCGCTGTGAATATTATATATTACCCTATATAATATACTACCCTAGGCCCTAGTAATCATATTCCAAGAATAGACTTCACACAAAACTAGCTTATCATTAGCATGCTGAATTTCCTGCTTCCCACAATGCACTGTTCCTTAAAATAACCCTTGGCCTCAAGCTATGCTGAGCCTGGTGTTAAAGTCATCGCTCGCTGTAAGAGAGTAATGCCGGTCTGTGCATGTGTGTAACTGCTAATGTAGATGTTCTCCATACGCATTAAAGATCTGAGCGGATCGAAGTGAGCAAATGCAAAGAGCCTCAATCACTGGATTTCTAAAAGAAAAATTCCCTTCAGAGCAGTTATGGCTTGAAACCACAGCTGGTGAAAACAGTTACAGTAAACACCCTGGCTTGCATACACACATACACACACACACACACACATGATGACGTACCTCTTCTAATCGGCGCCTCTGCTCTTTTTGTTCCTCAATGCGTTTCTGTCTCTCTGCCAGTAGTTGGTGCTTGTGTCCCTCGTTCTGCTGTTGTTCCAGCTGCTGTCGGCGCAGGGCCTCTGATCTCTCCTTATTGGCCAGCTGCAGCCGTAGGAAATCCCGCCTCAGAGTGGACTCTCCGGGTATGTTAATGATGGAGCTGCGTAGAGATGGATGAATGAATGGTCTCATATAACCACATCCACACATTCAGCACACCCCCCAGCACCTCACGCAGGATGTACCTGGCTTCTCCCATGTCGTGCTCCTCCTCGTCCTCTTCACTCCCGCTGTACTCATACTCCGTCTCATCTGCAGGTGTGAAAAGGTCCAGCAGTCACATTTCTCACATTCAAAACCATCCCTGATGGGGTCCCTGCCAGGTACCTTGACATTCAGCGTCTTTAAAGCATCTGTCTGCTTTTAAAGTGCCAATGTTTTATGATTTTGTAGCTTTTCCCAGAAGTGGGATTTATGACGCTGAAGGATTCTACCACCAGTTATATCATTTAGTTTTTAATGACTATTATTCACCATCTCTCTCGGACGCTTAAAATTACACAAACTGTACGATCGTACCTTTAAGGGACAAGCCGCATTTAATAAAATATCTGACTAGTGGCACTTACAACAAAGAAATGTAGCACAAACACTTTTTTGGAGCAAAGTATTTCCCAAATAGAACTAATGGTTAAGAGTATTCAAAATATTGTTGTTTAAAATGAGGGCTAAAATTCTTTTGATTTATTTATTTTAATTAATTCTCTTTTTTTTTTTTTAGATTTTTACTGTGGATACAGTTTGTGGAAATATCTAAATATGTTTTAGCATTCAAAGGTTTGGAGTCAGTAAGAACTGTGTTTCTGAAAGAACCAAGGCTCTATTCATCTGATCAAAAATACAAAATAAACAGTAATAATTTAATTGAAACATTTCTAGAATGCGATAAATTATTCTAAGATTATGATGAATATATACTAAGCTGCATTTAAAAAAAAATAGTTCTATAACAATAAACGTTTTACTGTCGTCTTTGTTCAATTTATTAATTTCTTCAAACTTTAGTGTGTATATTTTTTTAATATTTAAAAATACAAACATTCACCGATTCACTAAAATACTTTCGTTTAGCTTTAAAGTTTCCTTCTACAGCTCAATATCATAAAGCTAGAAGATATCTAAATGGCTATTTGGAAGAGCAATACTGCTAAACTCTTACATAATATAACTTTCAGCAATTTATAGGGGTTATACGGGTAAAAAAGACAAGCCAAATGGAAAATGGTGTATGGAGGTCGTGTTATGCGATAAATGCTAAATGTCAGCAGAGTTAGAGAATCCGATGAGGGCATTTTCCCCAGCTTAAAATTGCTGTACGTGGCTGCTCAGTTGTTTTAGTGTGTTCAATATAAAGTGTGTGAAGATGAAAAGGGGCATATCTGATTTGACATGTTAATACATAAAGCTAATCAGGTTGCTCACCTCTCTCGCCTCTCTTCTTCTTGGTGCGGTCGATGTGGTCCTTCAGCTGAATGCGGATCTGCCTCTCGTTGGGCAGTTCTCGGATAAAAGAATGTTTGAGGAGCTGCTCTGTGCTGGGCCTCTGGTTGTGGTTTTTCACCAGACAGCTCTCAATGAATGACTGGAACTTTTTAGACCTGCAGATATGAGGAAGCGCTTGAGGGAAAAGCTAAAGGCTCATATTTTTGGCTTCTTGTTTTGTCGAGCCGTTTGGCAAGAGTGAGTTTGTTTACAAGTTACAATGTACATATCAGTTGCGGTTAACAAACAAAAACCTGTACGTCTGGCGTGACAAGTAACCTTTCTCAAGGCGTTAGCGAGCAAATGGGCTGACATCTCGAATGAAGATCACATGTGACAGATGAAGCGAACAGTGAATAAGTGTTCAGGACTTCCTTATTAAAAGTAGATGGGTCAGAGTTTGGTCTCGCAGAAGCTCTGGACTGGGGGTCTGTCTTTGTGACCTTTGTGAACAAAGAGAGAGGCACTCACCACTTCTTGGACTTGAGCCTGGGAGCCGGGTTTCTAGGGATCAGAAACAGGGCTCTCATTGGGTGCATATCACAAAGGGCTGTTGGGTAAGAGAAAGAGAGGAGAATGTTAACACTAGATGTGTTGTGCTGTCCAAAACCGTCCTGCAAATCTCAGACTAGCTTTTAGAAACAGACACGACAAAATATCCAGTAGAGTATATGTTCCCAAACATAAAATCGTGACAAGAAGCAATATATTCATGGCTCATATATTAATATCCTTTACATACAATAAAGATCTGCTCTTGTCAGAAAGCAGTTTTAATATGCATTGCACTCACAATGACACCCATTCAAAATGTGCACAGAAAGCTAGCTACTAAAGGCTTTATTCACACTGCAGTTAAACATGGCTCAAATTGGATTTTTCCCCTCACATGTGACACCAATAGTGTGCTTAAATGTACCCATGGGGTAAAAAAAAAGAAAAAAAAAAGCAAAAGCTAAGCTAAGCAAAGCACAAAAAAAAACAAAATACAAAAACCAAAACTAAACAAAACTAGGGATGCTCTGAAATTAGTAGCCTACTGCTCATGCTCAATGTCTGTTCGAATAACAAACCTTAAAAAGCAGAGTCTGCTCAAATAATGTGCCGATGAGAACTTTTTATGTAGTATGCTTGTTCCTGTTAGTTCATGTTCATTCAGAGTGCATTAACCCCTAACAAGCACAAGTGACAATGGACAACACAATGCAAATTCTAATGCTTAATTGAGTGCATAAATTCAAATTAAATTATATGATGGTTTTTGTCGATGATGTTAGGATGAATATTCTAGGGTGGGGCGTTTTACACATCTAGGTCAGTTTCGCAGCATCACCTGTTCAGACAAGTGCATGACATGAGCAATATTTTAAGCACGTAGTTCTGGTAATATATATTCTGTAAATGCTTTCTTGAACCGACACTAAAAATGCATCTATTCTCAAATGCGTCTTTAGTTTTCAGCACGCCTCGATATAAAACCTCTCACGAATTATATGAAGAGGTTAAAAACTCGCTTTCAACAAATCAACCAAATATAAAAGCTAATACCGATTCTGGAACAGGTTTGTGCGGCTTGAATGGACGCAGATGGCAAGTATCGGACTACATGGGCAGGTGCGAGCGAGTTCCCAGCACAGAATGGTCGCGGTTTGAGGGTACAATGTCTTTCAGCCTGGCAGCAGCGATGGCAAGCTCATTCCAAACTAGAGGACGGTCGAGCTTAGTGAGTTTGACCAGCACTGTCACTTTTGGACACAGATCTGTTGCTACATACCGAGGGCCAATATGCCAGTGCCAACAAAAATACATGAGCACACACACACACACACACACACACACACACACACATTTCCATTTTTTGTCAGCAGTCACAACGGTGAGTCATCTCTCCAATGTACTACATAAAAAACAAAAAAGGCAAATTTGTCCTCAAGTGCACTGCCCAGCAGCTTTCTGTCCCCTGGCCAAAGCAGTACTACCCTGCCAGGGCACCTTCCTACAGGATTATTCCCCTCTCCAGCCAGGACAAGATCACTACAGTCTGCCTGCCCTTTTGCCTATCCGTCACTGCTCAGCCATCTGTGAGACAGCCTTCCACTGAGAGAGACTCATGCAGCTTGTCCAGACTCTGACCGTGAGGACGGTCTTATATATCCAACAGATGCAAGGAAGAGATCTGTGACATTCACATATGTTTCAGCCAATGTCATAATTCCACGCAACTTAACATACGGCTACTTTTTATATGCGTTGGCTTGCACCCATCAAGTTTCAAAATGAAGGTACATTTATTTGCTAAATATTTAATTAAGTGTAGACGCTGCTTGAGAGTTATTGAATTTTTTTTTTACTTTCCTAGAAGGGAGGATTACGCTTTGATGACCTTGAAAAATTAAAGTAGCCATGTCCTGATGTAACTTTGGATGGTGTATAGCTTTCATATGAAAACATAAATCTCAATATGCACAAAGCAGTGAAGCATTTTACTCACGTGGGGCTCCTTCAGCCATCTCAATGGCTGTGATTCCCAACGACCACAGGTCACTCTGAAACACAAGAGAACATTTTGAAATGTTAAAAAAAGCTATTAAAGAATATAAAATTAACCTAGCAAAAAAAAAAAAAAAAAAAAAAATATGGTGTAAAATTTAACAGATTTTTACAATTATTTGGAAAAATCTTTCTTTCGATTTAGGGTAAAACAAAACAAAAACATTTTAATTATAGTCTAATTATAATTACCAAAACCACAAATGCAATACAAATATAAAAACTGGGTTACGATAAAAATCTAATCTAAGTTCACATATTAGTTTTGACATTTTAAAATACAGAGTCATAGGGAAGGTCCCACAAAAGGAATGTGTGAGCAAGACGTTCTGAAAGGTAGGAAAAAAATATCCTTAACACTGAACACAATCTCAACTGAAGCAACAAACGAATTGTGTGGTACTGCATTACAACAGTTAAAGAGCATTGTTAGGCAAAACTGTCATTGGTTGCAAAAAGCGGCAGAAGGCTTTTAACACACCGCATGTCAGATGTTAAATCTCATTTTGATAACTATAGCTGCACTGGAAATGTAAAAACAAAAAAACCTGTCTGTTAAAATACACTGCAATAATGTTTTGGTCATTATGTTAGTTTATGCAGCTATATAACTTCAGGAGACGTTGATGTACTTGAACTGATTTAAATTTTTTTCCATATAAAAAAAATAAAAATAAAAAATTCCCAACCCTTTTTACAGTTGTTATATCAGCTACTCATGGGAGCGGATTCATCAATTTAGATGTTGGCATATCAGTTTTAATCTAAAACAGACATAGTTCGCTTCAGAGCCACAATGATTCACCCATCTCAGATTCTCCTCTTTATTGTTTTTTCTCTACACACAGATGTAACCACAGGTACGCAAATAACAAACCGGTGTGATAACCTTTAGTTTCTCTTCCATGGAAATCTGACTGCTTGACAGTTTCGCTGGAACTGCTGTCAGTAAACAATAAAACAGTCTGATGAATTCTATTGAAATCTGTGGAGTGATTTTACTACATTTTCAAAACAAAAGATCAGTGAAAGTTTCGCCCTTCTATTATTTGTCCCTTCTTCAGAGGAAAGACACCCGCGTTGCTGATAGCGTCTTTATTTTAAAAACACAGAGTTTTCCCCATAAAAACCTCAGAGGTCTTGACCTTTCCGTCTGCCATCAACAAATTAAAAATAAAAAAAATGTAAATTTTGATATGGTGATAAAAACAAAGAAACTAAAAAGATAACTGCAGTAAATTAACTGTCAAATCCAATCCAAATCCAATCCTGGACCACAAAACTAGGCATGAGTGTACATTTTTTTAAAACCAAGATTTACACATCAAGTAAATCATCTTTCAGTTGATGTATGGGTTGTTAGTAAAAGGACAATATTTGGATTTGAGAGTGCATAAAATAAAATAGTATTATTTTGTCCCTTACAGTGCTTTTTTATTGCTACAAATATACCCCAGCGACTTAAGACCCTGTGGTTCAAGGTTTTTTTGTATGTCAATTGTTACGTTTATTAAAATATTAGTAACAGGTTAAAACACAAAACTTAAATAAGAAACAGAAAATAAAACTGTTCACATATATAATTTACATTTTTCGAGTCCTTCAGCTGAGGATTTGTCGAAACAGGAAAAATTATTTCGAACAGAAGTCGGCAGACCTAATACAGCACAGGCTTTCATCAGCGGTGCTGAGCATTATGTCTATGACATGTAGGCAATTTGATATGCCAATATAAATGCCATGCAGCAGAGAGTAAAACCACTGCACACAGATGACATTTAATACTGCAATAATATCACTTTGAGCTAAACCAGGGATGGATTTTTAAACATGCATTGAAACAGACTAGAGCCTAATGCTAAAGAGAAACAAGCCAATATATCTTTTGACAGGAAAGGGGAGGATGGTGGCGTGTCCTGTTATACTCGCATTATCAACGCTGCCAGCCGTAGCACGGATCACTGTATTAGCGTGAATGATTTGTGGATAATGGTGACTAAATTATTACCAGGGCGAGTTTATTAGATTTTGATTGCATATGCTCACGTGTGTATTGAGTAAACCGAGGAGCCGTGATCAATACTCTCCTCTCGGCTAAATCACTGCAGACTAATTTGAAATGAGAGCGCTCTGTTGTTTTGCTCTTATAGAGCAGAATTGTCATTGGCTGGAGCGGCGCAGCAACAACCAGGAAGTATTTGAATGTTTTCACGCAACGCGATTACCGCTTCAAGACCGCGTAGAATATCATCTCACAGATTGCATGTTCCCGAGTAAGAAGAGCTCACCTTGTAGTCATACGTGGCGTCAGGGTTCTCGTCACACGCGATGACTTCTGGTGCCATCCAATAAGGAGTACCGATGAAAGTGTTCCTGCGGCTCACGGTGCGATCCAGCTGTGCACTCACACCAAAGTCCACTGGAGTTCAGATGAAAGAGACGGAGAGGAAAACTATTTTAAACAGGACATTTAACAGCAATGAAAACAAGGCTGCGAGGGATAGAGGTACAGTGCGTTTAACAGAGTTTACTGTTATTTAAATGACTGTTCAGCTATCAAAGTTTCTTTAATTACGAGACCTTTATGCGCCATTGTTAGCGCTGTAATTTATCCCTCACAGCCTCGTTTTCATCTGCGTTAAATTCAACTTGGCGTCTAACCTGATTAAGGTCTTATAGGCCATGATGCAATTACTTCTCTACCACTGTGAGCAGATGAAGTAGAGACGGCGCTTAAAGTACAACTGAGGCCCTTGTTGCCAAGTTATTAACCAATTCTTTTAGTGTAATGTCATGTACTAACCAGATGTGATGCAATAAAGTGGTAAAAGCCATCTTTAAGATTATGTTCTGATAAGTGAAAGACACCACGGTGTGGTCACATTTACTGTTGCTGCGTAACAATTTGCAAACAAAATAAATTGTGTATTGTGAAAAATTTCCCCACATACCCCCAGACATTCACATGAATTTGCTTCACTGACCAGCAGCTAATGACTACTGTGTGAGCGGTGCTTTATGTACTGACATACTATTTTGGACACAAAACGTTGCCATGCCGAGTAGTTTGCGTCTTAATTTGTTTTTCTTCCCAAAGATGAAGGAAGGTCTTAAAGGTTTGAACACGTTTACATAATATTCTAAAAGGAGCGAAAAAAACAGCTGCTGCGTTCGTGGTTATTTTGTGTTGTACCTGCCTTCAGGGTAGAAGACGTCCTACAAAGAATTGTATTTCATGAGAAGCTAGTTTAACTAGACTTGAAAAATGTTAAAAATGTACACGCAATGCATTAAACGGGTGCGCTGATATGCTTTCAGGTAATTGGCCTCTCTTCACAGTAAACACGGAGATGTATGAATGCATCTAATATTATAAAAGCATCGTAATATGTTAAAACAAATGTTCTCAATGCAGAGAAAAACTATTTGTTTTAAAAAGCCCCTTTCGCAATCACAAACCATTCAGCCTTCAGCGTATTTATGAAATCTGCTAGAGTAGCACTGTCAGCTAAAGGATGATCAATTATTTACCCCACACAGGCTAATTGATTTACCTCTGTTCCAGCCTACTCTGTCTCTCAGTCAATGCTAATTTTCTCACCGAGTCTTAAAGGGGGCACTGCTAAAGGACAACAGCGCATTAGTATTGCTGGGCCATGCTTGTTTCACATTCCTTTGCTTTGAAACCTTCTCTGCACAGTCACAGTGAGGCCTATAAATGCTATGCAAAGTTATCCAAGCCTCAGGGTTGCGCTCTTACCTAGTTTGACCTCCGCGTTCTCTGTTAGCAGCACATTCTGGCCTTTGATGTCTCTGTGGATGACTTTGTGATGGTGGAGATGAGTGAGGCCCTGGAAAAGAGAGAAAACATGAATTAGGAGAGGAAAAATTGCAGAATCCTTCATTAACACACTAGGTTGTGAATGAGTGCATTTAATAAATTGAATTTTACATTTAAAAAGTGACAAAACATTTTCACATCTTGCCGTTCTTGGTTTGATAATGTTACATAAAATATCTGACGTAAAAACTGCCATTCCTTTTATTAATATTTAGTTTCCCCTCAAGTAGTTCTAAACCTGTTATAATATAAATATACATTACGTTATGTATATAAATATACATTGGACAATAGTAAAATTTTAGCCACAAACTTTTAGCCACAATGTTAAATTGGCTAGTTATTAAAAATTCTACTTAAATAATGTTTGTTTAAACTTTTTATATTCATTAAGGCATCCTAGAAAAAATTATCTCAGTGTATTTTATTTAAATACTCCACTGTTTTTAGGTTCGTTTCAATATTTTTTTTAGAAACTATTTATATAGGCCAGTCTACACTGTTGATCACGTGGAATATCAGCAATATCTCGGTACAGCTGGTTTGGACTAGTAAAAATCACATAAAGCATCATGTTCCAAATGCTAGTTTAAAACGCAGCAGGCACGACTGTGAATGAAGCGCAGTGACTTGAGCCATTACCCTGAGGATCTCTCTGCTAATGTAGGCAGTCCAGTCTTCCCTCAGTGAGTTGCCCTTGGTGTTCTTGATCAGGTCTGTCACTGAGCCTGCGCCACAGAACTCCATCACCAGCTGTAAAGAAGACAGCGTAAGTCACATCCTGCAAATCATAATTGTCCTTTCGTCTTTCACACAGTCCCTTAAAGACTCCATTAAATCAAATTGAGAGATTTACGGCTCTGAGTCCAAGTCTGATAGTTTTAAGGTCATCTATATCCTACTGTACCTCTACTTTTATTACATAAATGCAATGATAATATCATCCCCTTTTAAATGTGTTCTGTTTCAATAATAGCAATGTCAACACGAAAAAGAAAACCGTTTATTAAACTATTTCAAGGGGTCTTGAAACACTTGGGTGCAGTCGTCCCATTTATTCTAATTTTGCCCTCGCCTACCATTTGCTTATCAAAAATATATTAGAACAACCCACTTAAACTGCAAACAATCACAAACAAAACTCAAACAAACAAACAGCACGATAGGGGCTGCCTGCTTTAATCAGCCTGTTACTATTTCATGGGATTCATGGGATTACACCCCATTGAGCACTGGCTGGATTTTATTATATATTAAGACAGAGAGGAAAGTCCCACAGATCATTAAAAAACATGATAAATATTGCAGCATTCAACAAAAACACCCAAGTAGGGACATTCAAATGGAGGATATAAATCTTTGAGCACTGCTCAACTGCAGACAGACAGAGAGAGAGAGAGTGTGTCCATTAATATGCATGTGGATGCTGGGATAAATGTAGCAGATAGCAGGAATGTCACCATCGTCATGCGCGGAAGATCTGATCCCTTCCTCTCCCACCGGTCCATGTCTCACAGACCCTAGACGTGAAGTGTTTAAAAGGCCGCATCACTCAGGTTTTAATTGGACCTGATTTGGCTGCAAGAACCAAACTTGCTGGCAAGCACAAGAGATCAGGAGGGACTTTCGCTTTAATATCTGACGTGACTGTCGTTTAAGATGCAACTGTGTATAAATCTAGAAGTGCATGTCTTCTCTCACTGCTCAAAAAAAAACAAAAAGAAACAACACTTTTTACTCAAGTGACTCACACAAATTTTATGCGTTTCTGAAATGCCCTTGGAAAATTAATTGAAGTAAAAGTTCATCTTTTCTTCGGGCGTCATGATTATTTGTAATAACGGGACGGGTAATTCCTCAGAAGCAAAAGGTGATATTACTGTAATACGGATAAGCCCATATTACAGAGGTTAATCATAGTCCATTAATCTTTGTCCGTTTGTTTTCCCAGGTGCAGGCAGTGAACTTTTACAGATGAAAACAGGATTTGTACTCCTGAAAAGGGCAACTGACAAATAGCTAAATCTACCGTTCTAGTACAGAAATCTGCAAAAGTGTTTTTTGAGAAACACCTACGTTTTCTAAACACCTACCTCATGGAATTTACTCAACGTAGAAGCTAGATTTCATTTACCACAAATGAAAATGACAAGTACGGCCCATTAAATAGATGCACTGTTTAGTACCTGATTGCTGTTTGTAGAAAACATTAACACCACATCTTTCCAGAACAAAAACAACTAATCTAAAAAAGCGTAGTCAAATTGCCAAAAAACAAGAGATTTTTCATGCTAAAACACTGCTGCATTCGGTTTGTTACTCACAACAACTGAACATAACACCAGTTGTGGATATGAAAATGGCTTCGAAATGTAGCTAGTCAGCTTAGCTGATCCTCAAACCCCTACGATTTAGCCTTATTCTGCTGTAATTGGAAGTGACTTGTGCTTCTAGCTCCTCTAATCGCACTTCAGCGGCGAGTGTCCTGTCTAGTCACGAGCCCTTGAGCACAGCCCTCAGGTTCAGAGATGTGTGCTCAACCACACAACAGCCACTCAAGCTGGCTGCATCTGGAAATGGCCAACAGTTAAATAAGGAAACACTTTACATTATTCAGTTCTCTGAATCTGAACATTTGCTTCTGATGACAGTATGACTTAAAGGCACAGTTCACCAAAAGTGAAACTTGTCATTATTTACAGTATTCATTATTGTTATTCTTTATATTTGTTGAGCGCAAGAGATTATATTTTGAAGAATGGTTGGTAGCTGCTGACATTCAAAAATATGCCAGGGGGGTCAAATTGCTACCAGCAACATTTTGGTTACCAACGTTTTTCAAAACTTCTTTTTATAAATGTTCAACAGAAGAAAGAAATGGACATTTTTGGGGTGAACTATACCTTTAAGAACTGTGAAGTTCAAACGAGGGAGGTCCATTGTGTAACAACAGCTGACGTTAAGCTCAGTAGCCTAATCTTGATTTCTAAACAAATCATAATCCACTTATGAAATACAAAACCACAACAACTCACATAAAGAAGCATGATGTGCTGCATGACCTCTTTAATACTTTATGAATCATGAGAAACTTGCTATTTTTCTGTCTAGAAAAGGAGGAAGAATGAGATCATTGAGCAATGCTCATGAGGCTGTGTTTTGGGTGATGGCGCTTCTCTATTTTAAGACGTTGACTCATTTTCACAGACTATCACACTCAGTCGTAGGCTGTGATTCAGCACCAATGCATGTCTCCTAGACAGAAGAGTGTATATACAGTACAGTACGACTGTGTGATGTTTAGGCATTTTTGCAGCAACATGAACAGAATCAAAACTCATTTGCAATATATACGGTGTTTGATGGTGATACCAAAAAAAAAAATCCTGATAATTTACTCACCCCCATGTCATCAAAGATGCTCAAGTCTGTCTTTTTACAGTCAAAAAAAGGAAATAAGTTTTCAGAGAGAAAAAAAAAAAATCTAAAGATTTTTCTTCCTATAAGGAACTTCAATGGGTTCAAGGACCAAATTGCATTTTCAGTGGAGCTTCAAAGAGCTCTACACGGTCCCAGCCAAGGAATAAGGGCCTTATCTAGTGAAATGATCTGTCATTTTCTTTAAAAAACATTATATATTTAAGCAGAAATGCTCATCTTGCACTAGTTCTGTGATGCAAGTCCACATTGCATAATCACACAGGGAAAGTCACACAGTAGAAGTAGAACAAACTTCATCTTTGGTTTGTTCGATATGCTAACCGACAAGCATTTTTATTTATTTATTTTTTTTAAGTCAACCTTGCTGTCCGAACAGGAGCTTTAACAGTTAGCCCAGCAAAAACCAGCCTAAAGAAATGCGAAAATGACATGCTAGTGTAAGCTGGTCTTTTTAAAGGGCATGTTTTCATTGCCTCTATGTCCTCTTCAACAGACTGAAAAGAATGTGCAATGTGCTGCAAACTAATCTTTGTGCGCTAGGACAAAACCGAAGGAGTAATTTATAGGCTTCAAGCTTAATTCAGCGTCCGCAGCACTAACTGCTGTGTTAAGTTGGTGAGAGCAATCGTAAAATAGAAAGTGCTTATGCAAGAACTGCTCTGAAGCTGAGTGCCAGAGTGAATGGATTCCCTTGGAAACATGCACGCCAACTACCTGAAGAGCAAGAGCAAAATTCAATGTGGGTTTCAATCATTTGATCGTGCCAAAAGCTTCTTTCCCAATCTGTGTCTCTGGGCTTTTGATTGGCAGGTCAGAGGGAATACTAAAGAGGTCTGTGGCCCTCAAGTCTTACAGCAGTGGGAACGTCACCCTTCATCTGAAAGGTCTGCCCATTCAAAAGCTGTCACTCAGCGCTGAGATGTGTCACAAATGCACTTCATTTCCTGCGATGTCTATCTTTATTGGTGGAGCGCTTCATCTACGTGCCCCTGTGTGTCCCTGCAGCCGCTGATAAACAACACAAATTACCCTGCCACTATCAGACCTGTCTTTCCGCTGAGAAAGAGAAGGGAAGTGGAAGAGGAAAAGAAAAAATATGGATTAGAAAAGTAAACTAGAGTGGAAAGTGATTTGAAAGGATAAGTATAGGCAGCAGATTTAAATAATGCCCTATCGACTTATTACTGTGATCATTACCGACTTCATTATACACTTTCAGAAAAATAGATGAACAGCTGTCACTGGGGTGGCACTCTATGCTACAAAAGTATTAGTACCTTGCAGATACATATTAGTTCATTTTGAAAGGGTGACAGTTCTGTACCTTTTGTCTGAGAGAGTATTTGTTAAAGGTTTGTCTGAGCCAAACACCATCAGTAGAAAGACGAAATACAGTCACTACATCACTGGAACTGTGAAAATGACTTCCAAGTTTTAAATGTAATTTGATATCAGTTGTCACACTCTTTAAGCAAATCTGAGCATATCTCTGACGAATCAGTCTTTCAATAGACAGATCACTCAATTTGGGGTAATTTTGACAAATAATGTAGGTAAAACACTGGATTATTACTATTGTATAGAGTGATTTTTTTTACAGTGAGCCTTAAGGAAATTTTGTGTGAAATATGTTGTTTGCTTAAATAAAAAACATTTTATATTTGTAACAATACACATGCAACATTTTCAATGCAATTTTAAAACATCCCGCTTGAGAACTAATGATTTATATTATATCAGCAGCATTATGTTGTTATAGATCAACCTCATCTCTAAATATTGGTTTTTGGGTTTTAAAAATCCTATATTGGTCAGCCAGTACACTCAAGCACATATCAAATGAAAGTCACAACTGAGTGAGAAAAGTACATAAAAAGACACATTCTGCTGTTACAATCTTTTCAAAAAGTCTTCACAGCCTTTACAAAGTCCTTAACTTTTCCCAGCACAGAGTTCCATTAACTCTCCATGACAACAAGTCTGTAGTCGAGACAACGGTGCTTTGATTCCTGGGCATCAATGTTCATTCAATACTGATTAAAGCCCCCGTTTTAATAAATTATCTATCAAATCTTTCAAATCAAATGATTTGTTCAAAATAGCTGAATCAAAGCAAATGTCCGTATGTGCATGATATCCATCTTAGATTCTATGTGATATTAGTAGTTTTGAATACTATTTAGGGAGGGTGGATAGTAGGCTATACACACTGGGGGACAGGGAGTGAGTCCATCTGAATGGACAGTAGAATCGACTGATCCAGTAATTCATTCCAATACAAATTCATTCAAGGAACAGAACACCATGTTGCTTTGCACTATAAAATTAAGAGTGCATTAGTATGTGCTGATATTCATAAAAGTACATTGTTTTTGCAATGAATTTAAAACAAAAAACATGGATTTTTTTAATTGATGGAATTATAAGGTAATACGTAAGGGAAATGTATTTAAATTCTTCAAAGTATTTAAAATCATCTTTTTAAAAGACCTTTAGAAGCATTCTGTGTGGAAAAAATAAAATCAAATTGCGTGTGCTTGTTACAATACAGTCAATTATCATAACTAGACAATTTTAACATTTCATGCATATGATAAGTTTTACGTAATGCACAAAAAAGTAATAATCCAAAGGGGATGGTAAGGGAAGATTGTGGTTTTACTAAGTGGATGCTTTTTGTCATTTTTCCAACCGCATCCCCCCTCAATTCAAGCCCTGCTTATAGGCCCATAAAAGAGCACGTATACACAGGGAAGCACAGATGGATATAGTCTCTCTTCTATCTCCACTGGCACACTGGGTACTCACCCACAGCTGGTCGTCCACACCGGGAGGGTTCTTTTTAATGAAGGCACCATAGTAGGTGGCAATGTTCCTGTGGTGAGAGTATTTCTTCAGCATGTTGATCTCAGCTTTGATCTCCTCCTCTTCCTCCTGTCAAGACACATTTAGCAGGGAATCATTGGATATCTCCCTACTCTCTCAAGTACAGCTTGAGGCCTGCGGGACCACTCTAGTGACCTATAATAAGGGGCTGATGGCCCACTTACAGATGCAGGTGCTTTTACATGAAGTAGATGGGCGAAGGAGGGCAGAGAGCAGAGAATTAGCTCTTGGCCCCAAGAATTACATCCTGACTGAAGTGTCCCTCTGGGACCCCCTCAAGTCCCCCAACTCAATGAGCTCTTCTCAAGAGCATGCTGGACTCAGTTGATGAACAACTGTTTCAGCTAATGACAATTCTCTTTACCTGCTCTCTCATTCTCTACAGATCACACACACACTTCATTTCCTAGAACATCTAAACCTGAAAACCGGATTCCCTCATAACCTGAGCAATGGATTTTTTTAATGATTTTAAAAATCATCTTACAGGATACTGCACAAAAAAGCCAGTTACATATTAGAAATGTATGCTCTCTTTACCAGATTTGTTACAGTGTAATAGACTTGGAGATTAATGTATCGTGATTACTGGTTTCATTACTAAATTTCTATTTTTGTCTTTATCTAACGCTTACTTAAAAATTCATGTTTCAAAACACTAATAATAAACGCAATCGTGAACAAATCTGAAAATGAATATAAATTTTGTATATCATACATGAAAATATAAAGGTTTTGATTCCTAAATTCACTTATAATTCATTATAATTTTAAAATGCATTGGTAAGCAGCCTTCAGAAAAGTAATTATCAGCTTTTCTGCCTTGGACATAATGTTATTAATGCAATTAAAATGTATTAACTGTAGAAATTTTTAAACATTTTCTAGGTCTAGAAAACAATTTTCAGAAGAGGGTCCTGAAATTATTAATAAAATGTACTGCACGGTCAACCTATACATTAGCAGAATAGACATGGCATTTTTTCTAACATCATAGGCATTTTAGAAAAACTCATATATTGTCTAAAATGATGTCTATGAAGGCAGTCGATAATGTTTCGAAAAAGCCATAGTCTGTAGCACAGGGAAGACGTTCATCCTAAAGAACAAGGGCCTGCTAATCAAGTGTTATTCACCCTGAAATAACTGAGGGCAGCCACAAGCCATCACAAACACAACCAACGGTGGCCAGTGAAATCATAACAGCTTGTGAATTGAATTCGCTACGGTATTTCCAAATCTACAACAGCTTATTAAATGCTAAATTGACTTTAGATTAAAAAATAAAAAGATAGATTGGAAAAATCTGCCGTTAAAAACTGCAGACGTGACTGAAATACTACAACTGAACACAAAAAAACGGAGCCCAAAAGACACTTGAGCAAACTCGACTTTAAAAACACACAAAACACTGTAGCCTTATCTTTTCTGCTCTATTTTTAAGAGGGATGCTAAAAGGTTATTAACAAAACATCGTATTGTATCATCCAGAGAGCTAATGAGGAGAAAACCAAGCCTTGAGGATATATGGATATAATAAAACGTCAAAAATAAGATCAACTAAGCCTAAAATAAACCTGCAGATTTGAGCAGAGGACTTTTCAGGAGGCTTTCGACGTCCCGTTGGTGAAAAGCAGCTTCAGAGCATAATAAGAGGTCAATGCTGAAGAAGAGATGAAAATAAACTCACCCCTGTGACATCCATGCACTTGATGGCAGCCAGTTGACCTGTTTTGACATGTCGGCCCTGCAGAGAAACAAACATGGATTGAGTTTAGGAAAAAGCTTCAAATTTGGAGTATTATAGCGACTTCATCGTGCCTTTCAAAACAACCAAACGATACATACCCAAATATTCAAATGGACACATTCATAGCTTCTAATACTTCTACTTTAGGCAAACAAACAACGATTTTAAACAAAGAACATGAATCGATTATGTCCTTCCTTAGATAAGACTGTTTTGCTCATGAAATGCCCAAATAAGGCTCGATTTTCATCAACAACATCTTTAATGATTCAGTAAGATATTTCAAGGAAGGCTGACCTAAATTCCAGCATTTTCTGATTATCCAAATAAATACACTCAGAGAAATAAATACACTTCACAAAAAAACTATTGTTCTGTAATTGCCAATTAATTACTGCAAAATAGAGGCTCACATTAACACTACAGATCACACCTGTATTACATTTAATTACGCCTTTCAAATAAAACTCAATGGGCATATTTGTTTGGTTAATCTTCTTTTATTATCATCATCTCTCCAGTATGTTTCTCAATTACCTTATCTGAAAAAAAATCTATTAAAATAGCAGGGCTGTCATACACACCTCATATCATCACTGTGTGACTTCTGTCTATAAAAAGGCACTGATAAATACTTTCACTTTTAAAATAAGAACTTTAAGCCATGTTAAGTCTAAGAATAAGTGATCACTATGCGGTTCTTCAGTTCTAACTATAAACCTGAGCACTGTGTGTGATGCAGTTCAGGGACGGTAAGATTTTTGAGATGTTTTTGAAATAAGGTCTCTTGTTCTCACCAACGCTGCATTTATTATCAGAAAACTACAGATAAAACAGTAATACTGTGTAATATTAACATTTCAAATTATTGTTCTTTTATTTATTTTTCCTGTGACGGCAATGCAGCATTTTTAGTAGCCAGTCTCCAGTCGTCAGAATCACATGATCTTTCTGAAAACTTTCTAACAGAAATTATTAAAATGAGAAAACTGTAAAGCAACTCATCGTCTCAGTATCACTAAACCCCCAACAGAAGCTTATTAATAGCTTATAGTGCAGTCCAACAGGGAAAGAGAAACATACAATTCCCAAATCACAATCACAAGGAGGTTCACATCAGATGCGCTCTGTTCTCATTGCTACATCTCAAGGAGGGTTTGTTAACTGGAGTCCAAGTTGTGTCAGAGCTGTTAAACCCAGATTTCACCGGACTAAAATTTCTCTTTTTAGGAGGGGGAAAAAAAAGTGAGCACTAGCTTCACTAATACAGGCAAGACATCCTCACCCTCATAATATTTCCATTTCATTTTGCTCGATAACTAGGGCTCTATGATTTCCAGAATCCAGTAGTAATAACGAAATGTACTGTATATCACAAAAAAATAAAATAAATAAAAATTTGTTAATTTGAAGAAACCATGATACTAATTTTACCAAGTATTTCGTTACATTAAGTGATAATTCTATTAAAACTTTATTTTTTAAAGGAATATTTACTAGAAAAAAAAATTGTTCTCATGAAATCAATTACAGGGATGCTTTTGATTATAGATATTTAATGAAGCCGTTAAAATGAGCAGAAAACAGAATTGGATAACAATAAAAATAAAACAAAACATTTCATTGCGGTTTAATATGGTAAGCTTCATGATTTCAGTTAATTAGAAACACTTATTTAACTATTAAAACAGAGCGTAAAAATGGTAACAGAATGCAGAAATTGTAAAAATGGAAAAAATTGAATTTGGGAAAAAAATAAAAGAGATTTCATAGGGCCCTAATTAACACATTAGTCCCTCATATGTCAGCATTCGCACCTAAGTGAAACCATGACTAAGAGGCATCACTGGGCAGAACTGGTTTAGTTACACAAGTAGCAACTTCCTAATTCATCTATCAGCCACATCCTCCTCCTGATATAGGTCACAAGCGTGGTGACATTCTTCCCTACGGTATCAGCCAATCGGCAGCCGGCACTCATTAATTAAATCTCAACGGCTTCCACCTCGACACTCAGCAATGCGCTATCCCCCTTCTTCCTTCAGACACCAGACAAACAGATAGAGGGATAGAGACAGCAAAGCACTAGAGGAAGTAAACACAGATACCAAAGATGAAAGCATCTTGACAGTTAAATGTCAGCAGGAAAGGAATTCAGAATAGCCTCTGTAGAAAAGCATGGGATACAGGACTCAACATAAGTCCAATGTCCTTGACTATCCTATTTGTCGAAGGGCCAAAAGAGAGAATTGTCAGGCAAATGACAAGACCACTTCAGTGGCACCATTAATGGGTAAAAATTCGACTCGTGGAAACACGTACAATCCCTTAGCATAGCAAAACAACCGCAGCTTCACACACAAATAGCAGATGGGCCAGACAGCGCTGCCTTTCAGGGCCTCGGTGAATAGATTCGGCTGTCATTCAAAAGAAAAATCCAATCCTCTTTTCTTCCAAATTGAACATGGAGAGTTATTTTACCATCAGCAGGTGTTCAGCCATTGATTTCAATCCAGAACACGCCGTCTACGACTAAACAAAAACACTACAAAATCTTGACCTTAACAGAACTGGTTTCATGCCCCTAATACACCATATTCTCACCTCATATGATACATAGACCGTGTATTGCACCGCATTGCATTATATGGGAGCTCTGTGGAGTGAGCAGAGCCGGTGCTTTTTACAATCGCAATTCCATTCAGCCATTGGTCTTTGTGACCTAGATCTGCGGTAACAGCCCACGTGAATGAGGATTATTGGGTTTAAAAACATATCTTATGAATGCTGTATAAGTATATTTCCAGCGCTCTGGCTCCTAATGGCATCGCTCAACACTAGGTTACAAGCAGGAATAATAATAGAATCGCTTGCTCTCTGCCAGAGTAAACAGAGCAGGAATGAAAGAGGGCGATGAAGATGAATAGAGCTCATTCCGTGACGCTCCGTAACACATGGGTCTGCTTCCTCCGATCCTACTGATGAAATTAAGGGCCAAACACTTCAAAAGCCAATAAGAATAACAGAATATATGAATGTGATGATCATTTACATTTCTGAAGAACTGTATCAGATTACCATGGCATTACCATCTTTGCATCACGGTACAAGCAAGGCACTTTTTAATGGTTTTGATGGCAATATAAACTGTCATCTGCATGGTTGTTGTTACATTAACTGTAGCAGAGTGAAGGAAACCGGAGAAAGGCAGAGATGGCATTACCTTCATGCACTTGATGAGTACATGAACGGCTCGCATAACAACCGTGTAATTGAGTGTTTACAGGCTCTGCTTGATGCGTGACTTTCTCCCCCCCCCCCCTTTACTATTTGTCCTCCAGTACTTGGTTTGAATTACATTTGTCAGCCAAGTAAGATTATTAGACAGAATAGACAAGGTGTTTGGTAAAAAAAAAAAAAAAAAAAAAGAAGTTATCTAGATAGAGAGATAGATTCATATTATATCATAAATCATTAAAAAGCATGACTATTAAAACTGAGTTATGTAAAAAGAATTAATACACTTAATATATACACAAAAATAAGAAGTGAAGAAATAAGAAAATTAAGAAATTAAATATGTAACGTAAGCTAATTAATCAAAAAAGAGTGTAATAGTCTAAGACTTCTAGTCAGAAAAAAAATAAAATGATGGGGAATACTCAAAATAAATATAAACTACATATTATACACAATATTACCATATTAACATAAAATATGTAAATATAATTTTATTAAGTTAAAAATAAACGGAGAATTATAAAATGGAAAAGCTTTCTGCTTTTTTTTAATAACAGCTGTGCACAACATGTTAATACAATCCCTGTGGCTAAAATGATTAAAAAATATTTTGTGAAAATATAGATAAAGCCACTAATTGACTTCCGAGTTGTTGGATGAATTCAATCCAATCTCTTAGTATTTCCTAATTAGCAACAGAGACCCGATATTGAATATGTCATTGGAGTCTGCCATAACACGCCAGATTTCTAGTTAATTTCTGCAGTTTCACTGACAGCCGATTGTAATTTGCTTATAGCACAAGAGAACACATCTGCAGTTAAACGTCACTGTCTGGCAGAGTCTCACCGCCTCATTCTGCAGAGTTACATGACAAAGGGCTCCAGGGGTGAGATGACAGGGATCAGGGAAACAACTGGGTTTAATGAGATAGCCCAACTGTTTGAGATGCAGGAGAGAAGCGTGCTTCTCTTCTCACTCCATTCCCACTGAAACCAATCCGCTAGTGGCTTCTCCGCATGACTGCCGAGGCACAGTGCAAGGTGAGCGTTCCTGATAAGACTAAATTGACTCTTTGAGCGCACTTTCGGCTGGCCTTGAATTGGCGCCACAGCGAAAACTTTTGACCTCTCAGCGGCTAAAAACCGCAAAAAGTTTACAGATGCTACGACCTGTAACTAAATATGTAAACTTCGAGGAGAAAAAAAAGTTGGCTAAGACCAAACAACTATTGGAAAATAGAGCAGCTTACCAATGTCCTGTTAATACGGAGCGTTTAAACAGCGTTAAGCTTATTCAGTGTTTGCAGCAGTGCTGAGCGGGGGGAAAAGTGTGCACACCGGCCCGGCTCCAATCTGTCGTTTCACAGCAGCTGATCAGCAAAACACTTCACGAGGTACTGAAGTGCCACATACGAGCTGCAGAAAGCCAGCCAAAACATTCTGAGCTACACACCAATGAAAGGAAAGTTACACCACATCCAAAGACTTTTGGCTAACCGCGCACGTCCACTCGTGCGAAGCCGAGTGGGATATTCTAATTCATTCTCTATGGGAGCTGAGCGGCAAGCTCAGGGGATTGTGGGATTGATGGTGGAGTGGAGCAAACAGTGAGAGCATCAAACAGTTGAGAAGTGTTCGATGTCATGCAAATAAGAGGTGAAAAATGACAGAGTTTCAGTGGCTTCAGAGCTTAAATCACATTGTTACACATTTGCTAGATTTAAATTCAGACACTGTAGGGCTGCACAATTTAAGGAAAAAGAATTGTCATTTTTAAATAAAAATTAACAATAACAACAATAAATTACTGTTATTAGTATTATTGTTAAGCAATAACAACAACAAAAATACTGTAATACACTTCCACAAGTAAAATACAAAATGTTAAATACAAAATGTAAATTATATACACACACACACACGTAATTTTGTTTCAGCGTTAAACTGTCAATTTTTTATATTAGAAGTTTGTAGACATTATTTACTGCAAAGCCCAACTGTTGTGAGACACTAAAAACACTGGGTCATGATTATGACTGTGTTTATTTTTTGTCCTCAATATGTTTATTTTAATGTGGAGTGGGGGAGTAAATGAAAAAAAAATAAAAAATAAAAAATAAAATAATAATAATAATGTCTCCAGTAGTGAGAGCCAAAAACAGGGAGTAGAATGAGACAGAAAATCTTGCAATAAACTTTTCAATAAACACTTCAGCAGCAGCTGCTAGTAAAGACACTTTGGCATAAAAACATCTCATTTTCAGTCACTAAGTATTGCTGTAGAATCGATAAAACTAAACTAGCTGAAAAGTCCACTGGCATTAACCGAACAAGTTTTAATGAACGCTGGGAGTGCAATCATTCTTTTCCGTCACCCTCAAACAATGCCTTCTGGGATTCAAGAAACTTCCAAGAGGGCCAAGAAACAGAGCCATAGCAAATAATTCAACACAATGTTTTTTCTCCCAGCGTGCAATCAGCCTCTAATCAGACAGTGGGCCTGTTGGGCCTGTCTCTCTTCTGCATACCAATTCAATTACAAAGCCCATTGAGGGCCATTAAAATGCAAGCGGCTCCCCATACAGTAGCCTAGCAACAATTACAGTAAGCAGTAGAAGTCCACAGGAGGATAAGAACTGCTGATTGCTCCTCTTTCGCTCATCTAGGTTGATAAACAGCGCTCGTGGAACGGTGCCCCGCTGGCCAGTTGGCACAGTTTGCTCCAAGCTAAATTAAGTTCAGACGGTCTGCAGACACTTTGATAGACTGGCCGGTGGTTTGTTTAAATGTTGACATCTAAGTCAGTGCTGGAGAAAATTGAAATGAAGGATAATGTTTTGTTTAGCATTCAGCCAAATTGGGATGGCAGATATGAAGTCTGTTCCAGAACCAGCGAGTGGCTTACAGAGACTTTTATTTTTATTTTAATTCATTCAATAACCTTAATAAACATACACAGAATGTTTTTAATAAATACGTAATGTTTTGTTTTTTTAATGAAATACAAAGATACAGTACATCAATAAATTACATATACAAAAATATTTGTGTATTAAACGCATAAACTGTATGTTTATGTATAAAATAAATAAACGTGCTGTCAAATGATTAATTGAACATTTCAAATATTTACATGAATTTATACTCAATTTCTATTAAATAATTGTAATATACAAACATAACATTTTCCTTATAGTTGCATGTGCATGTAGTTTTAAACAAATATACAAACATAAGTGATGTAAACAGAAACTTTTATTTTTAATAAGAATAATTGTGATTAATTGTTAACAGCACTAAAATCAATCAATCAATCAATCAATCAATCAATCATTCAGTACAGCTGTGCTGCGTTGAACAGATGTTGAACACTTCCTGCTGTACCAGATTTCGGTTCAATCTACTAGGCATTAGAAGGAAGTGTGTTTGAACTGCTCTGCTCAATCCGTATCTCTCCGCTTAGATCGGAGAAGAACAAATTTACGCTTTATCAAATTAAAGTTCTGTGCTGCTGTTCTGTTTGACTCCTGAGCGGCAAACAGTCGAAAGCGAAAGACGAGAAAGACAAAGAGAGGCGAGAAAGTCAAATTTTCTCTCCCTCTTCAAAGCGCATCTTCAGTTCGGTATGAAAGAGCTCATACTGGACAGCTTATTAATCCCCCTCGACTCCCAAATGAAAAATGTTTTCGAAATTTTAAAAAGGCAGCCTTGAAATTCATTCAAAGCTCAATTCCATGTCATGGGAATATTATATCAGGCAAGTACTGACAAGGGGGAAATTTCACAAGGACAATGAAGTGAAAAACAAAACGGTCAGAATTCCCAAACACAGCGAATAACGAAGTGGGGGGATAAGCGATTCACAAACACACAGTCTGACCGTAATACTACTGGCCAAGCATGTGTTCATTTGTTCATTTACATCAATAAAATCTGACAACACTGATAACAAATTCTTTTTTTTTCCCCACTTAAAATTCACAGAAAAGAAAAGGAATATCATCAAGAATAGACAACGATGTTAATATGGTGATATAGCAATAATATATATATTTTTAAAAGGTTAGGCCTCCTACGGCCACAAAATACATTGTGGTTTTATTTTAACAAATATTAATATTTATTTCACATTATTTTATATGGTTTAATTTATTTCATCTTATTGTGGCCTGCTTCCTGTTTGTACCGTCTCTACTATAATTAATGAAGGGATAGTTGAAATCATACAAAATTACACTCAACAGTCATTAACCCTCATTTCGTATGAATTTCTTCTGTGAATGACGCTTTACAGACTCTCTTCTTTTACAGCAATACATTATGCTTATGAGCATGCAATAAAATAATCAGCAAATCTTAAACAAGACATTATTCTGCAACACAACCTCAAATCTCTGATAATTTCTGACGAGCAGAATTACTAAGAGGCTCAGAAACGCATCCTCGTACCGAGAGCTTCATTCCAGCACAATATGCATCCCCGGTGACCTACATGAAGCAGAAATGTGGGTAATGTGCGTCTCTGCTTGTATGTGTGCATGAATACACTATTGGCTGCTAATACGGGCAACTTGGTTTCCCAGGAGAGTGCAAAAAGCAGAGCGAGAGAGCGAAGAGAAAAGAGCAGCAGGGTGGATGGAAATGATTGGCCTGCAGGCCGCACTACCATCTCAGTGAGGAGTGACAGTGTCACAAGGTCACAATCAGCCCGTCTCTGCACATCTCTGAACACAAATCAGTGCAGCAAACAGCCGGGCAGCCAGACCCTGTTCTGCCACCGTGCATCAGCACAGCGCACGGACAAATGATTGGCCGGGACAATATGCAGGATTACAGTTCTAGATGAGAACTGTGCTCGTATTCCTGGACTGCGATTGTCTCTTGCGCAATCATTGATGAGGGCCGCAGACGATGACGCAGAGGGGGTCACAGACTGATGAGTAGGTCATCTCGTCCCGCCCCCATGTGCCGAGAGCTGGTCAGTGGGTTGATGAAGTCATCAACAGCTCTGACCGATGCAATCAGGTGGGAGCTTTTCCATCATGAAACAAAAGCTGATCAATGCGGTACGGAGATGACCGTTATTAAAAAAAACAGGGCTGTACCGAATTGCATCATTTACATCAACATGTTGTATTGTTTGTTCATTATATATAAACTATATTTACTTACTTATTCATTTGGTTTACTATATTAACTATATTTTTTAAGTAAACAAACAGCTTACTGCTAAGTAAATATTTAATATATGTGCCATATTTACTTACATCTACTATATTTACTTAATATAAATGTATAAATATATTGTCCATTTAATATATTTACATTCATCAATTTACTTTTACTATATTTAATTATTAATTCATAACTTTTTATGATTAAAAAAAATTCTGATTCCTTATAAATAGTGTTAACTTCTGATATTATGATCCTCACAGTGTATAGAACTGTAAGAGATGTACTGCAGTCATGAGGTAGCTGACAATACAGTACTGACTTGGCAACAAACCACACAAACACTAATCTTTGAGAAATAACTATACCGTTTGCCTCAAAGGAAGGTCAAACTAAGCTATAAACATTGTCGCTATGAAAAATTATTCCCTCAGATCTGCAAATAATCCCATTGCGAATAATGCCTTTATTCTGCTTTGCTTGTGACAGTTCAGCCTGCAACAGAAAGGAAATTAAAATAAGAGGAGTCAAAAACAAAAAAAGAGGATCGATGGAATAATTCAGTGGGCGCTGAGAGTGTTCTGCCGTTAATGGAGAGAGTCAGTCAAGCACGCAAAGTAATTACAGTCAGGCCGGGAGAGCAGGAGCATCCGCCTGGTGACACTGCACATTAGAGCTGCCGCACAGGAAGCCACTGACAAACAGCCTGTCAGTCAGCAACAGCCAATCACATCGCTCTCAGGAAACAGTGATGGCATTCAGCGTCATTCAAAAGGCCAGCCCTTGACACACATACACTCCTCGAGGGTTAAGATCAGGGAATACTCATGCATATTCAACATTTACCTCCAAGTTAAAAACGGGTCCACAACCGAACGAAGAAATGACGATGATCAAACATTATTGATAAATAACAGACCTAATTAAAAAATATATTTTTTTTAATCATTCCAATAATTAAATAAAATAAAAGCCTTTATCTGCTTGAATATATTTTAAAATGACATTTAATTTCTGTGTTAGCGGTGATCAGAAATCACGTTAATTTGGTTCTTAGGAAACATTTATTATTGTTATCAATGTTGAAAACGGTTGTGCTGCTTAATATTTTTGTGGAATTAGTGATTTTAGGATTTGTTAAAGAGTAGAAAAACAGCATTTATTTATTTATTTATTTATATGTGTGTGTGTGTGTGTGTGTGTGTGTGTGTGTGTGTGTGTGTGTGTGTGTGTGTGTGTGAGAGAGAGATAGTTCATCAGAGATGGGGTATCTCCATGTTAAGGTGGTCATTCAGAAAAGCAAAAGAGGTGCAAAGAGGCACATTCTCCTACAACCAAAATATAAGCAAAGAAATTCTGAAGGTTTAACAACTACCCTGAGGTCGGACTGCAGTGCAGAACATTTAGAAATCCAGCTCGGGTGGTGGCAGGTATTTCACAGACTGTTTCCATACCAACAAATATGCAGCCGACCAAAGCCAGGCTCCGCACTGTGCTGCCAAAAGATACAAAACATGCAGGCTGTTTTTCTCTGGCCACAAGTCACAATCCCGAGACGCTGAGATAAAAAAATAAAATAAAATAAAAAAAACTCAAGAAACCAAAAAAAAAAAAAAAAAGGCAAAACCACAGACAAAACAGGCATTTGTGAGAATGGATATATTCACATATATCTGAAAAACAATAACCAAAACAAACGAGACAACGCTCTGGATAAACAAATCAATTATGTAAAACTGCTGGACACAAATGAAATATAAATCACTTTTCCCAGCTCGACTTTCTCTGCAGAGCAGCTTTAATTAAAAAGAGAAAAGGCAATTAAAACTGCAGTGCAAACAGCTTATGGCTGCTCAGTGGGGTCACTGTCTGTCCCCTCTTCTGTCTCTCTGTTGACTCATCAGCTGTTTGGATCTTTCCTCTGCTTTTAGTCAGCATAGACTTTCGGCTCTCCACACCTTTCTCCCTCTCTTTCCCCTGAGAGTGGATCAATAGAAATGGGATTTATACATCATGCCTATGTGATGGATGCCGCAGCGTTAAGAGGATGGCCAGATCTGCCCTGCGATGCAAAACGCTAAAAGACATACATTGTTGAAAACACTGCCATTTTTAAATTTAAAATTTACCTTGAATCTTAAAGTTAATATTTTAAATAATATAATAAATAAAATAAAAAAATAAATATAATAAATAAAATAATAATAAAAATCTTTACATTAATTTTTTTTTTTTTTTAACTGTGCTTTATAATTGTACCATGCCTAGAGATATTAAAACACTCCTCTGAGTTATTATATACATGCCACAACATGTAGTAGTAGTATAGTAGTAGTAGTATAATAATAAAAGCTTTTATCAATGATCAATCCAATAAATGTTTTTTCCATAGTCTTTGGTAGTCAAACACATTAATATTGATACATTTTGCAAAGTTTTAGATTTGTTTTTTTCATTGGAAATGCATCACCTCAATTTGCTTGAGTAATCTATATGCGTATTTTTAGGTGATTTTCTGGACTTGTTTTGCGATCTGTTGTACGTCACTGGACAAACACATCAAACAATGAGTTGCCCACGCTTTTAGGTATCAATTGGTTCTTGGCAGGAATAAACAAGCCAAATGCCAGCCACTTGTTGCAGCCGGCTGCCACGGCAACAGTCATGTTTGTATTGATTTATTGCTCTGCCCATTGTCTGCCAAAGTACTACAAGGACTGGCCGGCTCTGAGAGCATGAAACATTATTCTTATCATGCATTTTGACTTAAGGATTTGCAAAACGTGAACTCAAATCCTTACGATAGCCGGTCTGAAGGCAGAAGTGTCAAACGTGTTTTGCATGCGCTATTTGTCAAGTGATGTACTCTCCGACGTCTCTTGACATTTACAATAGGATCAGCTTCTTGGGGGACTTTAGACGCTTCATTTTTCATCCGGCACAGCAGAAAAAATGAACGCTGAGCACGGCACATTTTTCACTTAGCATGCCGCTGGACATCCACAGAGACAGGCACGCTCTCAAAGACAGCATTTACAGCAGCTGGATCTGACCTGGAACAACTACTACACAAATAACCAAACCCACTTTCCATATAAGAGACCCGCAGGACCTTGAAATGGTAGATAGTGAAGCGGAGATGTCAACCTATAAGTAATCCCAGAAATGCCTCTTTCTGATTTAATCATGCTCCATTCCTCAGTCGTCATCTAGAGCCCAGGAAGGCCCCAAGTGGCTGTTGAAGGCTCATTCTCACCTATCCAGAGAGACTTCAGCACATGTTTTGGTATTTTTGCTAAGCAGAGGGAATTGTGTCAGGTCTCCCCAGACACTGGCATATTGGATATGCAGGAAACAAATTATTCAAATGTTGCAAAGTGATACAATAAGCTTTTCTGCTGCCAGTATGGACACTGCTAAAAATGCAAACAACTGTAATCTTATCGGCCATTGTTACATACACAAAAATATTTTTGCATGATAGATATTACATTAAATTATATTAAAAGCACAACAAGAAAATCATTATTTTCATGTTATGGTATATAACCTTTAACCAGACAAAAGCTAAATGGCATAAAATAAAATGATCCAATTAAATTAAATACAAAACAAAAGCTAATTTAATTCTAATTAGAACATTACATTAATAAATGTAATTAAATTAAAATAAAACGTAAAATAAAATAACCAGTAACTTAGATGGTGATTCAAGATTATGCGTTACTGTAATCTTTTAATAATATCACCTCCTACATTAAACATCTTTAATGGCTGTACTGTCTTTCTATGGCATTTTCCAATTCTACAGTGGATATAAACAATCTGGTCCCATTGGTTAGGAAACTCTCCAACATTAGGACTTATTTTATGGAGTTTATTCATTGTATATTGATTTCAATCTCTTTGCCATTTGTTATTAAAATTAGGAAGAAGTTATTGGTTTTAAATCCATAGCAGGTACAGCACAGATTTTCAGATCCATCAATAATGCTTCTTTACTGGATAATCATTCTTAAGAAATAACATTGCTTGAAGACAAGGCTTTGAATCTGTAATGACAAGAAAATTTCTCTGTTCCATAGTCTTATATAGTCCAAAGCCAAGACGATAGCATTTGCTTCTGCTGTAAAAATTGAGCTCTGCTGGGGTATTGCTGCTACTCTTTTTTTGGTGGTTAATCACAAATGCAGATGATACATGGTCTTCTATGGCATAGAGTAACATGGCGAACCTGAAACACACACTACCATATTGTGGATAGCTTCTATTTACAGCATAATTCAATCCTCTTTTCTGGTCAGAGGGCAACACAGAGCCTGGCTAATCCAGGAGAAACTCAAGGACTGCTGGGAGCCGAACGCCTTCAGTACTCTATATCAGCAGAGTCATAATCTGCTGACTTTATAGGCCTACACATTTCAGCTCCGATGTTAGAGGAAAAAAAAAAAATAAATAAGTAAAAAGGATTTAGATAAAGAATTAAATGACAGATGAAACGAGTCGAACGACAGAAGCAATTTATCTTCAGCTGCACCATGCAATAAACAAGAAACTTTGCGAGAAATCAGACTCCATGCGGGTGTTCACGTTAATAACACACAGCTTTAAAAACACAGGGAAATTCCTGAAGTGACAGATTCGGCCCCCGTCAAGGACTTCTCCATTATTCCAAACCTTACAGACACCAGACATGACCGCACTACCAAAAACGGCACGGCGGGGAGATCCTTTCTTGGCATGTAATGAATGCCGCTTGCAGAGGGAAAGCTTTTGTTGTTTCTCTGCGTGACTGTTTAGTTATGCGCTCATGTGTCTGGACCTCATGTCAGAGGCCTCTGTGGAAGACAGGCTGCAGCTGAGGTTCCTGTGCAATACCCTGCCAGGAGTCCTGTCAAACACCCGACGTGATGTCTGCAGGTGAGAGGAGAGGTGGCCTGCTCGGACAGATGAGGGAGAGAGCGAGAGAGCGAGAGGCAGGCTGAGAAAAGCAATGACATGCTCTGGCAGTCCTGGGAGGTCATCGGAATGATGGAATACATTTACATAGCAGAGACGCTCTGCCCTAGGAAAGAGAGGAAGACTGAAGGAGAGTTAGGAGGAGAGAATAGATAGGAAGAAGAGAAGCAGTGTTTCCTCTCCCGCTATTGAGGAAATTCAATTTGTGAGCTCCAAGTCTGAATTGAATGCTGTGAGATAAAAAGACTATACGAATACTGTGAAAGAATACGAAAACAAACAGAACACATCGTGCTATTAAGCCATGTTCGCTAGCAGCAAACATTGTAGTCCGATTCACAAAAAACAAAAGGCTCTGAGCTAATTTATTTAGGAAAAGCAGAGTTTATTATCGACTCGTACTCACATACCAAACTCTTAGGGGGCAGTTAAAAGAGAACGCCCCCCCTTCCCCCCAAATCTGCTATGCTATTTTCCTTTGTTTTCTTGTTAAATGTAAATGTGCGCTAAACGGATGCGTTTGATTATCGTGCTCGTGTCTATTGCAGCTTCTCACACAACACGACATTCTAAAACTGCTGCGCTCGCATATTTCTAAAGACAAAAAAAAAAAAAAAAAAAAAGCACAAAGCAATGTTGAGGCCTTGTGTTTTCCATTGTCCTACCAGCATCTCATTAAAAAAAGAAATGCTTGTCAAACTTGAAAGTGGAAATGAAGCAGTCAGTCAAGATTATATTATTTAGATAAACAACTTCCACTTTAATAATAAAACAAACAAACACAATTAATGTAACCATTTTAAAATAATAAAAAAAAGATTGTTTTGTAATATTAGCATGGGTACGGCCATCTTGCAGTACCACAGTGTGTGTAGTCACGGGGTTGGTTTGGCTCCAATAACAAGTATTTCTTTACATTTTTAAAGCACGCTTGCTTTGAAATATGAGTAACACACTTACAGCTCTTTCTCAGCAGTTCTATTACAGCTTGTAAGTACCGCATTGAAATCTGTTTCGTGCCGTTTCATGTTTGAATGGCTTAAAACACATTAATATCTAAACTGACAAGGTCTAAAACACATGAGAATGATCAGCCTAATTGAGGGAACAGCACTGATCTTTCAGATATGAAGGTTACGAAGGAAAGCTAACTGTATTCGAAGGAACATAAAATATACATTACATACAACTTAAATCAGTGTCTCAAACCCTTCAGACATATTTGCATTATGTCTGAAGGGTTTGATATAACCTTAAAATGCAACATGAATGATACTGTATGAAGTTTGTTTACATCCCATTGCGCCTGGCATTATGGTTTGGGATACCATGATCAAAACTCAGCATACAGACATTTTGAGGTTTAATATTCATCCAAATTATGGTGTGAAATCAAAATTTTAAGATATCATATCTGACATATCTAACTTACTGACTACCTTACTAAGTATGTTATTAATAGGCATGGCAGTAAGCAATTAATTAACAATGAGAATTGGTTCCTATACTATAGCGTTACCAAAATGACTTCTGTGTGAATGGCTTCTCGTGCTGACATTTTTAAATTGTCACAAATCTCAAAAAGGTCAAAATGTGAAGATGTGAAATATAAAAACTGAGATTTCTCATTTTCTCACCCTAATGTCATTGTTACACAAAAGAAAGAAGGTAATACAGGTTTGGAGCAATACATCATTTTTGAGGGAACCATCTGATAAACCTCCGCAGCGGCTCTCAACTCAAATACATTGGCAGTTATCAGTTGAAATCATTCTAGTAAATTTTCAGGATCTACTCCCTGCAACACAATTCAACACTGAACAACGAAAACACTGTGGAACAGATTGCTCTGTTACGATGTTAACGGCCAGACAAAGATGAAGATTAACAGAGACAGAGGTAAAAAGAAAGTGTCATCAGTCGATCAGGGGTCACATCTGTAGGCACGGTGGTTATCTGACGGCTTTGGAGGAGCCAGACCTAAATAGCTTTTTAAAGACGGTGAATATTGATGGAAACCGCGTAGGAGAAGATGGGGGAAGGGGGAGGAGGCATGAAGGTTATTGACATCAAGCTCTGCTAATTGAACCTCGGTTGGCGATAAGGGAGCTGGAATGGCAAGACCGTTAAAATGGCCTCGGGGGAGGCGGGACATAACTGGGTTAATGGGCATCAAATCTGATGTGGCCTTCAGTGCCAGGTGGGTTAGTGCACCACACACACCTGCCATCTCCAATCATCTACATCAAGCATGCAAAACAGATAGCGCGTTCAGATTCTATGCTTCAGTTCACAAATTACAGGGTTCCCACACCTTTGACCTAAAAATTAGCATGACATTTCTACGACCTTTCTAATCATTTGGAACTTGAGCATAACTAGATGATGTATATCTACCATTGATGAGTAATGATGAATAAATCAAGTAAAAAGAAAAATTCTAAAAAATAAAGATGTAGGGATGAATGGAGGGATGGATATAAATATACAATGAAAATACACAGAACACATATTTCTTAAAAATGTATTTTCGGGTGCGATTAATTGCTAGTAATCATCTGACAGAACTCATAGAACCAATAAACAAACAAACAACAAAATCCATTTAAATCAATCAACCGTCAAAACAGTTAAACCAATATATGAATCAAATGTATTATATTTCCAGGTTTTTTATGACAGTGAGAAAACCTAGATTTATCTAAAAGAAAGTTTAACTCTTGTCTGAATTTGAGATGAGCAAATGTCTTGCTTTAAGCGAGACAAGTTGCAGGTTTGAGTCCAGTTGACAACATGTCTTGATTTCATTCTGACAGCTCTCTTTTACGCTCCATCTATTAAAGAAAGAAAAAAAAACACCACACAGCAGCTATAGCACATGTCAAAATTCACTACACTAACAGTTTCCTTCCTCTATTCACACACACTCAGATTCTTGTGCCCGGCCATGAATGCAGTGATTCAAAAGCAATGTGTTTTCATGTGCAACAGAAAGCTCCGTTTCTCAACAGTGGCGGCAGTCACTCACACAAGTTCCTGAACACACATTGTCCGTTAAAAAGCTGGGATTTACTGTAGATCTCAGTCATGAGATGTCATTAATCACACTTTACAAAGCCCTGCATACAGCGCTACAGAAGCCAGTCTGCGTTTAACTCATTATCCAATTCAGCAGAGCCGTGACTTACAGTCGCCAGCCTGACCCGACCTTGGCCAGAAAAGAAGCGCCTACTGTCTTTCACACAGAACCGGGATCAGATTTGCGGTTTTCATTATGCTTGAGTGTAGAATCCAGAGAGAAAAATCTAATCTAATCAAGATCAGTACAAAACGATCCTTTATACTCCGACTGAAGGAATGATATTCACAACAGCATTCTGGATGTTTGACCTACAAGGACGCAGGGCTGATAATTCATAACTGTAATGAGTGTAACGAAGGCGAGAGTCGGTCCTGATGCATTTTTAATGTAAATCCATTTGACCTGGATTAGTGCTATGATGAAGAGCGCATGGTCTGATGCTTAAAATTGCAATTTATTAAAGTCACCCCAGTGTCGTGGAGAGACAGTGATGCTAGGAAGAAGGTTGTTGCTCTGCTTTGCTATGCGAGAAAGCAGCGTGAGTTTCCTCCCATCTGGCCTCGGGAAAAAAAAAAAAAAAAAAAAAAAAAGAGAAGGAAACATCGCTTTGAAGTCTTGAACCCTTCTACGCAGAACGCATACAGAAGCTCTGATGGCCGATAACGGCAAGTGTTCTTCCCTGGTCACGACTCGGCTCACGTCATAACTGATCGTGATTGATCATTAAATCAAAACAAACATTAAAAAAAAACCAAGCTTAAAAATCTAAATGTGTCTTCTTTTTTTTTTATATACACTGACGCTCATTTTTGTTTTGAAGAACCAGGGTTCATATGGTCTAAGACTTGGTTACAAATATTGGGTGAATGGATGATTTCTACACACAATATATTTGAAAAGGGTGATTTTTATATCAATATTAGGTCGAAATATTGAGTAAAAACCTTCTAACTCAACCAGTAAATTAAAGTCATGGGTCTTTGAAATAAAGCCAAAATGATTGAAAACCACTGGATTAAACAATATTGGATTAGAAATGCAAAACAGGACAAGGTCATGTGATTATACTTCTGTTACAAATGTTTTCATGGCATATGGTTGCACGTTTAAAAATATTAAGTATACAATACGAATACTAAGATATTACTGTGCATAATACAGTAATAATAATAATACTGCAATGAAAGCATCAAAGCTTACGATTCTTGAGGCGTTACATGAATCACTGAAAGCGTTCATAATATTGTTATATATAATGACATTTTGATCACTTCTGTAATGAGGGAGAATGATATCGACGTGGGTGACTTTTCCGCTGACATCCAAATTTCGGCGGGTTTTTCTGTTTAATGATCACTCAGCAGCATATGATTCGCAGTTCCTGCAAACGAGAGCCTCAGCGTCTGGTTCATGAGCATTTGACAGTAATGAAATCATCACTACTGGAAAAACCAAGTCCCACGGATACGTCTGTGTCTTTCCAGTTGAAAGCCTGTGGCTGGAAGAGGGACAGTCCAGACGCCTGTCTTCACTCTTCACTGAAGCACAGATTCCAGTCACAATCCAGCAATTTTTAATAAGAACACAGATCTCTGGTTCAGATACAGCACTGCACTGAAGAGACAGGAAGTCCCCGCGTCTTTGTGATGAATACAGGGCTTTTAAGTGCACAGTCATGGGTGCAAAGCATCTACTGTTTAGTAAATCACATGAAGTATCAAGGCTCTTCCTTTGAGCTGTTAGTCAAAAAAAAAAAAAAAAAAAATAATTTGAAATCAGCAAACTGCCTTCTGCCATATTTCACGAGTATAAGTTTTAAAAGGAAACCGCAAAGTCAGCATATAAAGCGATCCACTGCATCATAAAGACAAAACAGAGCTGATTGAGAAACTCAGACTTTCACCAGACTGTTTCTCAAGTAACAGTCAGCTGTTTCTGGTCTGGTCTGGCCTGTGGCTTTGCTTTGTAATCTAACTATCGCGTTGCATGAAATAAAGAGAAGTGGTGAATGTGTAAAAATGTACAGACAGGAAAAGGAAAGGATGAAACAAAAACTTTATTTTTAAAAATTTATTTTTACTTACATTTTAAGTAAATTGCTTTTTACTTAAAGCAAGCAAGCAAAGAATGTTTTTCTATCTGCTGAGACGTGGTTAACCTGCATGTTAACCTACTTGAGCGACTCAAAATAGTGACATTTTAAAACAAAACAAACCCACGTCATGAACGCTTATTGAAGTCACCAAAAAGGGAAATGCTTCCTCTGCTCTGACTGGTGAAGTCTGGCCTTGTCCGTATCCGTTTTCTAGCTTTTCACACACACACACACACACACACACACACAAGCTCCTAAATATTTGATTAGCCTCCTCAGCTTTGGTTTGAAAAGTAAAAGTGCCATGTCATGAACAGCAGGAATTCTGTCACACTGCATTTACAGCAGTGTTGAGAAGCTACCAAATAAAACACTTATATTTTCATTCTAAACATTCCCGAAACAAACTTGCAATTCTCAAAATAGTAACTGTAGTTTATCCTGTAAAATGCTAATTTTCCCAACCAGCAGCAATGTAAATATTTAAAAGTATTGCTATTAAAACAAAAAAAAAAAAAACTAAATTTGCACAAACTGTTTAAAATCAAACTGGAATAAAATTAAATACATTATAGATGAAAAAAAAAATTGTTGTTTTTGCAGTTACCTGAAATAAGTTTACTAACTGGAAAAAAAAACCCTTGATGGAAATAAAAGCAGCTATTAAAAGTACAAAAGTTAAAAATGAAAGTGACATACTACATAAAATAGCACAAATTATTGGTCTGTTATAGCTTCAGTGCAAATTGAACATCCAACTCATTCGAGTGAATCATTTGAATCATTCATGTAAACGGATCAATTTGAAAAACGTATTTCACAATGAGTACCTAGCGAGACCTTTTATTAAAAATATTTAGTTAATTGAAATCGAGGGTGTTGTGACAGCAGTAATGTTTATACTCTATTATATAAATATTATATAACAGTCAGCTATACTGCATATTAAGCTTTTGGCTCATATGGGTGTCCATATAGTGGTTTAAGTTTAACAATGTTATTGAATTCATTGCTCATTCAGCAATTCAAAAATTGTTCTATGCAAAAAAAAAAAAGCTCCGATTAAATGATAAAATTCCATATAGCTGAACCCACCAAAGCTTTAAAAACTTGCAAGTGGTCTCAATGTATAAAGATAAATAATATTTACGCCTATGTTTGCTCAATCCACATTTCCAAATCAGCAGCTGAAGGGGGCCCGATCATGACAAATATGGATAAAATGATTACATATTCATTTTTAATCTGCCCCTAATCTTGCGGGTGATATGCGATCTTGCTTTTTAAATAATAAAAAAGCATGCTGGGGGAGCAGGTGGTACATACTGCCATAAGGAAGATGAACACATGCATCCTTTATTCCATAAGGCCGCTGCCTAATTCCTGGACAACGATGCATTAGTTTGCCATTACCGTCGATTAAAATAGCACTCGTGAATTATAGTCACCAATAAAGAAATAAGCTATTTTTAATCGTCTTTTTTTTTTCTTCATTCAAGGCTAGGAAATATTTGTGTTCCATAACAGTCATAGAAAGGAACTCACAAGCCAACAACAAGCACTGCCTCATACCCGAGCGCTTGGAGCATTGCGGGCAAATGCCAGGATGCACGCCATCTGTCATTTAGGGACCTGTTGGTGAGGGGTAGAGGAGCCCAGGCTGTTTAAAACTACTTCTTCCGCTTCCAGTCATGCATTTCCATGAATGGGCAAATAGCGGAGCACAACAGAGATAGCGAACTGCTTTAATTACTGTAGCAGTGGGGCAATCGGCAGCTTAATCACCCCTCATCACAGGCCTGCCTCGAACACCACGGACGCCTCATTTGCCTTGGGCCCCCCAGAGAGCCGCCTCCAACAAACTCCAGTTAGATACACACGAACGCAAGCAGCAAAACCAACATTCTTCCTCCACCTCCTCTACGTTTCCTCCGTGTTTACGACATTCGCCACCGCCTTTCCGTGATATCGTGGCATGAATTTTGCAAAGAGTACGAATCGTAATTAACAAGGCATCTCCGCATGAGCTCATCATTCCCACTAGCTGCATTTTAGCAACAGGCAACACACACAAGCAAATATGTGTGTTATAGAGCAGAACCTCGGCACTGAAAAGCCCCATGAAATATTCAACGGGCTCGGAGGAAGGGCTTTAAATTATTCAGATTTAACAATCTTTTCTATCTTTGGAACTTTTAGCATTCCACATCGCTATATATAAAAGTGGTAGAATGTTTAACCGAATGAGAACAAAGTCAGAAAAAAAAAAAAAAAAAGAATATGTATTAGAACGACAGATGTTCTGCTTCTGAGAGTTGTGGAATAAAGGGAATTAACTTACAAAGAGGAGGACAGAATGAGAACGAGATTAAATGTGGGTTTTTGAAGTGCAAGACTGATGGTTGTAGGCCAGAGCTAATAAATCTAACTGCAAATTGTGTCCCCCATGATAATATAAATACAATGAGCCTGTGTGGGCTAATAGTGAAACATCTTTCTAGACAAAGAGAAAGAGGGGAAAAGGAAATCCACCTAGAAGAGCTTTCAGACAAATTTTTGAAAAATCAATAGGTCAGGCTTTTTAAATCTGTAGTCTTTCAAATTCTTTACACACACTATCAGTCAGAAACATGCATCCATTCATACTTTATTTTTTGGAATCCGATTAGGTAATCCAGATTACATGTAATCAATTTGTAATAAATCACATTTAATATACTTGTAATCGTAATACAGTTTGTTACATTTACATATTCACACAATAGCAATAAATTATTTGTAGTGCGATTCTCAATTCCTCATCTTTTAAATATTCCTTCTTAAAATAGCCTACCACTTATATTTACACATTCAGAAAATCTTTCACTTTTGGGACATTCATACAAAGAATGCAATCATTTCCTTTTTTACATGTAAGGCAGGTATTCCCAATTTATTATTTTTTTTATTTATTTACGTTTTGTCATCTGAACATCTTTCATCTAATATATTTACTTGAAGTACCCTGAGATTTATCACATTTGCATGTTCATGGTTCTCTGCAACCAAATTACATCTTTTAGTGTTTTATTTTGATTGGTATTATTGCAAAATTACTTATTATTTAATTAAACCTTAAAACTGCAAAATTACCTTTTCACGAAGCCCCTGCTATTCATTTACAAACCCCAGTCTGGGAAACCGTGGTGTTGTAATATTTAATGCACTTCATGTTATTAATTACAACTAATAGAATCTATTTTCTTTCTCTCTATATCAATATGGTATGAGAATATCCTATTAAAACCAATGTGATGAATGACTTTAAAGTAATCTAAAAATAATCAAAAAAATAGTCTGATTACGTTACCTAAGGTACAGATTATGTTACTATTAACAATTTTTGTCCTGTTATTTTGAATCATTATTAGACTACAATTTACAAGTATTCTTTCCAGCTGTCTATTTTCCACTTTCCATTAAACTAAACCAGTTTTTATAAAACTATGAAACAAGAGATTTATTTTCCATCGCTTTAGCAATCAGATTATAAAAATATAAATTATACCTATAAATGAATTTATTTTAAAAACAACCATATTCGTCCAATGTGAGAATTAAGCATTTAAGTGCATTATGTCCTTCAGTTTAAAACATAGCATTGTGAGAAACATAATTGGGTGGTTGATCTATAATGTTTTTGTAAACATTTTTTTTTTTGTTTCAAATGAAAAAAAGTACAAATCAATTGAACTCATAAAAGCTGCATGCCTAACAATTATAAAACAATGTTGTTTAAATAACTATAGACTGAGTATATCAGGTCCATGACACACGACATGTGAACCTCTTAAAGTGTATAATGTCGGCCTCTCAAAGTCAGTTAAATATTTTCTTTTTTAAAATGGTAGTGTACAAGGAAATCAAGTGAAAGAAGGAGAGTTGGTGTCATTTCTCATACCCGTGATGCATGTTTAATCACAGAAGTATGTGCAACCGTTATTAGGGCAATGCAGAACATTTCCTTTATGGGCACAGTCCTAGTCAAAAACACGACAGCAAAACACCTACTTGATTCTCCTTAATACATCTCTCGGCACAACTGGCATTCTTTGTGTGACTCAAAAGTCTCCGGTGGACCATACGGTTGGGGGTTTGGCAAGAAGACTTGTTTTGTTCCAAAAAAAAGGACAAGTATAGACGTGACAAACCACACCCCACCATGTGATCAATGTTAAAAGTTTGAAATATGATGAACAAAGGGTAGCAAATAACTGGATATGGTTTAATCTGATCTGTGAACATATAAAAAAGAACATGTCATGGATTTTTCATCTTGAAATATGAACGTTAACAGGTCTCAAAATGAAATAAGGCACCATAGGGCTTCATGACTAGATGCTAAAGTAAAGCATCATTATAACCAGCAAACAGTGGAAAATTCAAAAACATGCAAACACACACTTTGAGACAACGTATGTTTCAAAACGCACCATGTGAACGGTTGCTTCACCCATGATTCATCAATGAATCATACAAAAACAGTGCTGGTTTTAGCTATCAACTGACAGTCGAGACAACATATCACTGCAAGTCTTACAAAATCATATGACTGTTTGTGCATTATGAGAGTGAGTGTAAGACGAGAATGCTGATCTGACTGAAACCTGCACCATAGTGAAAACAAGTTTTGGCAGACTCGTATTCACTGGCTGACAGTCTGTACACGGACGTATATGCATAGCGAGATCAAGTGACCTAAGGATACCTAATGATGGCCTGTCTACAGAGTTTCAATTCACTTAAACTAGGCTGCTCGACACAAAGCAAAAAAACTAAAAAAAATGTTGCGTTAGCTGCCAATTACAGGCCTGATTCACAGTCAAACTGTGAAAGCATTCAATTAGTATTGCTTAAGACTGTCAAGGTCATGAAACTGTAATAATTGTAAATAATTATTTAATTTTTACATTCACTGTAAGCTTACAAAACACCTTACGAAGTCATTTAGTCACATTGAAATTGGATTTACACAATAATTATATTACAGAGGGTTGACTGTAAATATTTTAGTATTCAAGTCTTATTCAAAGACATGGAAAATGCTTGTTCTGTTCCATTTCTATATTTGCTTACAATTTTAACACATATTCAAATAATCTTTAGACTGAATAATTGCAACAACCCCAATAACGCATTAAAACTATTCATTAATAAAAACTAATTCTAAATATAGTTTTATACTTGTGTGTTGGATTATTATTATATTTGTATATTTTCAAGTTCTGAATGTCCACATGAATACTGCCATATATACATATATACACACTTTTTTTTTTTTTTCTTAATTGTTGACTATACCTGCTATGAATAATTCCATGAATTTTTAAAGCACCGTTTACTTTGGAAATACCCGTTTACTTGCTACATATCTCTAACTTATTAATGCTAATATTTAACTTTTTAAATAAAGATTGTTTTGGTATGCAAATTGTTATTGAAAACTGTGAAACCTCTCTAGCTAAGACCGATTATGCACATAGAATATACATTGGTTGCTGTGTTTGGATAAACAGATCCAATTATTCAACAAAAGATACGACATAATTTAGCGTGCTGTCAGCAGTGTGGAATCAAGACCAGTGTCTCCCAGTCACGTTTACAGCAGGAGTCACCCTACAGACTTGAAACCAACCGAGATATACAAGCTCTGTGAGAATCTGAGTCACTGTCAGTAACAACATCGACTCAAATGATGTCTTATTCAACTGCTTTCTGAAATTTAAATAAGCCACAACGGAGCATAACACACCAAAAGGGCAAAAGCGTCGAGTTTTGGAAATGTCGCTCCACCAAGGTTCATGCCTGCATGAGTTCTGAAATGATTTCATCCTATGAGTCAATGTGACGTGATGTGGCTTATTTAAACTTAAATTATTCGGACCCGTTTCAAAGGCTCTTACTGTATATGTCTGGAATAAGAAGCATTTTAAAATTGCATTATACAAAAAAAAATTATAGAATAGAGGGAACCGAACTGGCTTGAATTCATAAAATGCAATCGTGATTTTGCGTAAGATTTACAGATATTGCACAAAAACAACAACATACAGGCATTAGCCTGACAGAAATAAAGCCACAGAGGGATAAGTTGAGAGCTTTTCTACATGGGTCTTTAGAGAAGGTGTCTCTGCTCAGACAAGGTGTCTCTAATGCAAAAGGAGGCATTTAGACAGAGGTATTTTTATCCAGCAGCAGAACCAAAAATAGGTCAATGTCATCCAAAATAACTTGAGAGCACCAGGATTCTGCTCTCAGATGAGCCCCTGCAGTTACTGATGCACTTTCAGGAGTGCCCACATCCTGCCTCTTTTTATCCAATAGGGCTGAATGATGGAAGAAGTGCTGCTACTACTACTGCAACAAAAGAAGTGCTGTCCCAAGCATAACTGAAAATATTCTTGAAGATAAAAAAAAAAAAAGAAACTTAAATTCTCCTTTGAGGGTCCGGTGTCAAATGAAGCCCTAAGAGCAGGGGGCACGAACAAAAGAGTTTGAAAGATCCACATGTAAAAAAGATAAATAAGTAGTAAACCTATCCCATGATAAAAGCACACAATTTAGCTATATCAGTTCCTGTCTGACCAAACACATCTCTGGTCTTAGATAAAGTATCGGAAAGGGAAAAGAGAGCTAGTTTCATTAAAACTAAATGTGACAGAAGTGGAAATATGAAATGACCCACATCCAAATCCAGCCTCAGCACAAGAAAGGTGGTGACAGCCAGACCTCAGGGATCCGTCTGTAGACCTGTCTTTCCTGGAACTGGAAGAGCTGCCTCTCCATTATGAATGAGATGAGGAAAGGTGCTCACTGGTTTGAAGTGTCTCACCAGACAGATCTTACATCAACTGGCTGTCGGGACAGCTGAAATGACCATGCTTCACTTTCTCACAAAGCACACAATCTAAAAAGTTAGAAAGATTTTAGAGCCCACAGACTTCCACCGAAAATGTCAACGTCCCCGAGTCTGAACTTAAAGAATACCGCTAGTTTTTAGCAACTAAATGTGAGTGTCAGAACCCTGCTCCAGCACATTTCCGCAGACTTCAGTTCCAACCCTGCTCCAACACACCTATCTGTGATTCATCCTTGATTAACACGTACAAGTGTGTTTGCTTATGGCTGGAGCAAAAGTATGCAGGATCAGGGTTGGCTATCCACCTTTTTCCTCAATTTGGAAGTAAGCCTATGGGTGAGGCTTCCAGTTCAGGTAAATAACGAGGAAAATAACAACGTGAAGTAAACAGTAAAACTGTTCGCACTACAAACCAGTGTGTTCATAATTAAGATACATTAAAATAACATAAGACATACCAATTTATTAGTATTAAGCAGCAAATCAAACAGTTTTATACAGCTAAAAATAGCTTGACCCAGATGGGACCAGAAGCTAGACCCATAGAATTTACAAATGGCCACTCCCATTTTAACATCATGGAAAAGATGGATACCCCTGTTCTCAACATACAGTAACATGCTTTAAGATTTCTTTGTGGCAGGTGTAGGGAATCCTGCTCTTAATGGACTACCCTCCTGCAAACATCGGTTCCAAATTTACTCAAACACACCTGGTTCAGCTGAGTTTGATTAGGGTCGAAGTTACAGTAAACTCTGCAAGATGGCAGACCTCTAGAAACTGGGTAGGTTTTCCCTGCTTCACAAAGTCACATTTCCAACAAATAACTTGTAACTTTGCACAACCTCTTGTTTGTTTACTCAGTTCTTTTGTTCCGTCAGCGATGTTTGATTCTGCTCCTTTTTTTTACCATTTTACAGAGCATAGATCTAGCCATAATTAAATGCACCTGTGTTACAGTTTTTAAGATTACTAGAAACTTACAAGCAGGTGCATCAGAAATAAACTTTGCAGGATGTTGGCCATTCAAAAGCAGAATTGGACATCCCTGCTCAAGAGTGAGTCTACGCCAATGCAAATGTAATCATCGTAAATGCCACACCAGCTCAATCGGTAGTGAGTGATGGTTCCATAACAGACCAGAATGCCTCTCACGCTGGCCCCTAACCATCATGCCAACCCGCATCCCATAATAAAATAATAAAAGGATACTAATGTTATCAACCCCAAAGTTTGATTCGATCTCATTCACAAAAAATATAAATGTCATTGTGACTGTAAAACAAATGCCATATAATTTACAGTAAAAAAACTGGCAGCTGTGGTTGTATTTTTAAAATACACTGATAACCACCAAAAGCAAGTGGTGTTGAAAGTCACATGATGAACCAAAGTCCACCATAAGCAGCTTTTAAATATGAACATATATAGAAGGTGCTCAGTGTTATTTACACAAACACTAAACACCATTCACAGTGAGACTAATTAAACTGAAATATGCAATAAACATTAATTTAACAACATTAGACGTATCATACAACCCTAATAAATGTAACTGATAAATACTAAGACAAAACACTGATTAAAAAAAAATATATAAATCTAATTCAAACTAAATTTGAAATGCAATGCAAGGATTTCTGGGAGTGTCAATTTAAGTTTCCCTGTAACAATTTAACAGGTTTTTACTGTACCATTTTCACAGGTTTTTTCTGTGCACAGTCACAGTCACCATCATTTTTTACAGTGTAGGAAATGATGAGGCAGACAGGTTCAGCTGAAGTGGATGAGGTGTGCTTAAGGTACACCAACTAGAGTTTCTCCACATACACCTGTGCACTCAGACCTGCTCTGTATGCGTGAGACGTGAAGGGCAAACTGGAATGACAGAGCAGAACCCCACTAAGAGACCAGAAAGAAGCCGACCGGAAGAGATTCACCTCCCCGTCTGAGCACAGATCGTCTCGCTCCACAAATCTGAAACGTGTGTCTGTGTCTGCAGCTTCAAGGCAAAGAGAGACGCATGCACATCAGACACTCTCTTATCGCATTCCACCCACTAAAGAACTTCTTTTAGGCTCTATTTGCTAACTCCGGCACAGAGCCAGCTCTCATCTCCCTCCCTCCACTGCTTCTCGCTCTATCTCATGGCCACCCTTCTCGTCGTTCCTGTCTACTCCTCCCAAGCATATGTCCTGGTTCCGCAGCAGGGCGCAGCTTTGTGGACACATGCTGTTCTGGTGGGATGTGCAAGGACCTTATCTGACTGAACAGTTTAATACTCTAATCAGACGATACCCAGCACATTTTAGGGTTTACAGGAAGAGTTCACCCAAAAATCATCCTCAACCTGTAGAACTGACTTTTGTGGAACAAAAGTTGAATATTAATGGGGCTCGCATTTAATTTACGTAAGTGGTAAAACTCGCACTAGACCCATCTCCATGCTTGGGACAGCCCTGCTAGTCGAAAAATAGCACTATACAAGTATCATAACAGTAAGCCATAAGATTAGTGCACTATATTATACTAAATGTGTATTATTAGATGGAAAATGTTTTGTTTGAAAAATTAAAAAAAAAAAAAAACCCTTTAAAAGGCAATTATTTAAAAACAAAATATAAAAAAATTTCTTACCTTGTACACCTGACCATACGTGCCATTCCCGACAAGCTCCACAAGCTCAAATATTCCTGCAGGGTCCTGAAACCAAAAAAGAGCAAAGTTAATGGTGAGGAAAAAGTGTAAAAAAAAAACAAAACAAAAAAAACAACTATCAACGACACATACTTTGATTTTCTCTACACCTACAGTAAAAAAGAGGGAGGAGCTTAATAGTACCCACCGGGAAAATGTAAGAAGATTTAAAAAAAAAAAAAGACAAATTGTTGATTTTTAATTTTTCCCCCGAATAACGCCTACCAATGAATCCTTTGCAATAACAACAGGACCATGCATCAAAGAAAGAAACTGTGATTCCATGTTGACTTTAATAAACAGCACAGTGTTTCCAGTAGCAAGCTAATTGCTTCTCAGCTCACACAAACACAAAAACCCCTGGTGTCCTCCATCACACAACTGTTGCGGTGTAGCATCTCTCATGGCCAGCACCCAACCAAGTGTGAGATTTAAATCCAACACTCTATCTAACACCTAACCAAAGAAACTCTAAATAAAAGAGTTGGTTCAGGGAGAAAAAAACAGGCCATTTCATGTGCCATTTAATCTGGCTTCACCCAAACACCACCTAGTTGAGTTTGTGACCTTAAACACCAAAAGCCTGCTCACAATTGCCAATCTCTGTCCGACAGAAAGCTGTTGGGATAAAACGGTGAAAAGGGAGTGATATCTTTAAAGATGACATTGCTCAAAAGGACAAATCCGGTATTGTGCTTATGGATGTTTCATCTAGTTTGAGCTCCACTGAGAGCTACTGACAGACAGTGAGATTCCAAATCTAAACTCAGACAGGAATCAACCATCACATTAGTATACACGAGTGGAGGTCCACACAAATGTGACTCATTTCCATGATTGCACATGCACCGCTCTGAACAGTTAAGCTGCAGAGGGGAAATCCAGCATTCACCATTATGGCTAATCCTAAACTGTGGGTACGTTCCAATTGCCCAATAGTGTCCGGCTAAGTGGACTTCTTAGGATATTATTCAGCCAAATCATAAGGGCTGTATATCCCTGAACAAGGAAATTTGCACACCAGAGATTGCGTACCACTTTTGTACAATACCAAGTTAGGTCATACTAAACAGTTTTTGCTTTCATAACCATTCAGAGGTGATAAATTGGGGGGGAAAGTAATTTGCCAAAGTTATCATTTTTAGTATTGCAACAAATTAGGAATTCGAGTATGATGCTCTATAATAACATATTACACAGAACATTGCAGGAATCTCCAAACTAACATTTTGCCAAGTTAAGTAACTTTCTACAGACATCCCCTATTCAATGTAGGAAGCATTGCACAACGCCTAGAAGTCTAGCTTTTTTCTCTCTCAACGCATCACCTAAAGAGCTGAGGATGAATACATGGTTTGGCTCTCTAGGGATGAGTAATATCTTGTCCTTATGCTGACTGGCTTAAAAAAAAAAAAAAAAAAAAATGCAAGCTGCACAGTGTTGTTCACACAAGCTGCTGATTCTAGACAGTCCACACAACACTACTTGTGAAACTAAATGTTGAATTGATCGGAAATGTGGCTTGACTGTTAGCCAAAGCTCTAAGGCCACTGTGAATCCATTGTCAAGATGACAATCTACAGGACGAGATGTGAGAATGTGAGAAAGCAAGTGGACAGATATTGCACAAATGCACAGAGAACTCAAATCTCCAACAATCAGCAGGTTACCAGTCTGCATTTTCTGTTTTGGTAACACCTAAAGCCACATCAATAGTCATTTACTTTATAATTATTGGGAAAGCAACACAAAGCAATTCTACAGAACCACATACACACACAAACACACATTAACGTCTATAAATCATGATGGCTGATGTCTACAGGAAGGTAATCCGGTCAACCTGTTGGCCCTGTTCCTCTCTGTTGAGCTGCCAACAATTGTTCAACAAGGACTCACTTGTTCTCAGTAGATTTTTTTGTATTATTTTTTTAAAATAGTCTATACATAAAGTAACTCATCTGTCTTTTGGTGATTAATGCCATTACACTAAATTTAAAGAGAACTGTTTGTCTACACAGAATTATAGCAGTTCAAGCTTTTACCTTCAAGGTAAAAAACTAGATCTGTCGATTCTGAGTGACTTCTGGCTGCTTCCATAACACTAGAGGAAAACAATGGGGTTTATGGCCATTCTCAAACTCCATTTCACGCCAAGGTGGTCTCAACGCTGAGAGCTTAGTTGAAATTGCTTCAACAACCTTCATTGTCGATGCTGAAAGATGTCTGTCTGTCCAATGGGTTCATGAGGCCATTTGTAGCAGAAGCTTTTAAGCAGTTCTTAATCCCAAATCGAACCATATCATCAAAGACGTGGGGGAAGTCAGCTGTGATCACATGACACTGACCGATGAGGATGAGTTGAACCAAGCAGGGGTGAGCGTTAACCCACTTCAAGCTTTCAAATCCCCACATGACTTTTTTTTTTAATCTAGATGGCAACTCGCCATGACCAACAAGATTTAACCTTCCTTTTAAGGCGCATCTCAGAAACTCACTGTAAACTAAAATTAAACATTTTAAATGGTTACAATGTGGACATTTTAATGTACAGCATTAAAAATGGACATTCATTTTTCAGATTTGCTAAAGATTAAATTTAATAGAGTTATTTAAAACTTAAGTGGGCAATCTATTGTAAAAATAAATAACTTGTGATCGTGTGAATTGTGCATATATAAATTATACTACTTTAGTATAAAACGTCCATTAAAAAAAGGGGGGAAAAATTTAATCAAAAAGAAAAAAATACTGTTTTGAACTAAATTTACATATTTAATTGGCTATTTTTGTATATATATATATATATATATATATATATATAACTATAAGAAATGCTTCTGAGGATCAAATGAACAAACAAAGGATCATGTGACAGAAGACTGGTGTAATGGACACTGATTTACAAAAATATCTTACTACTTTTGGATGCAGACAAATGTTTTGCATACATTGTGAGTACATCGTCCTTGTCGTTTCATTCTACAGCTGGTATCTTGACTATTTCCCTTATTCAGCCTTTCTTCTCTTCACAGAGGCCTCATGGCTGTTTTCCCCCTCTCCTTCACCCCAGTCATCTCATGCTGGGTCTGTGCTTTGTCTGACAAGACTGGCAGGATGGCCCTTTTCTCCGGCTGCATCAGCAGACGTGTCAGTCACTGTGACTACGGAAATGTGTTTCGCTCTTTATTTCTCGCTTCTCGCAGAGCAAGGATGCACATTCTCCCAGTATACCTTCCTGTCTTGGTTCATCTGAAAACGAGGGTCAGCGTGCAAACCATCAGCGAGAGCGTGATGGACAGAGAGGAGTTAACAACCTTGCACATCACTCAGGTTTCTGTTGTTCAAGCAAACATGAGCAGAATACCGTGTTACGGTTCCCACCGTCAGGCTGACCCGCCTGACAGAAAACTAACATGGCAGCACTAGGCTGAGTGGAAGGGAAAGACAGCCTGAAAGGTGTTTATTTATAGAGGCAGAGGCACAACAGAAGCTAACATACACAGTTGATGCAACTCAAGGAAAACCAGTAGCAACTGCTACTTTTAAATATTAGCCTATGCAAATTAGCATACTTTTCCCCCTTCAATAACTGCCTCTTCTGCAACTTTTATAAGGTGAACAGCTGCCATAACACTATTAAAGGGATAGTTGCCTGAAAATTTAAGACCGTCATCCTTATGCTCACTCTCTTCTTGTTATTTATCAAAAATCTAAAAAACAAGTTTTAAAGAACTACAAAATTCTGAATCCTGACCGTTTTCCATTCTGCAAAAGAAAGTAAGCAAGGTTTGGAACAACATGAGGGCGAGTTAATTATTCATTGCTGTGTGAACTATTATTTGAAACCATCGTACATCAGTGGAGTTTGTAGAAAACGGGTGCAGCTGATTTTATACATTCAGAGCAGGTGTTTGGGGTGTCCACAGTCCCGCTCTTTTCCCTCTTCATTTTCTGGATGATCAGCTTGACTGTGGCTCTGGATTACAATAGACGCTGTTTGCTCCAAACATTTCTTAATGCCTGACTTCCTCTGCCACACACACACACAAATCTATCTGTCTACATCCATATTTGATATGCCGCAGGAAAAAGCGGAAACTCGGGCACAAAGTGAGCACAACACATTTACATTCACATGCTACATAAAACAACATAGAATAAATCCATATTGGTGGGTCACAAATTTTCTTAAAATCTGTTTTCGGATCAATATGAAAATTTGAACTGTTCCTGTTTTTAAAACCTACTTTTCTCAAAACAAAAACATCAGACCATATTATTTCATTTATAATATTGTGGCAATGGCAAACGACTTTAATAATTAATTACCATGTTATGGCAATGGATACAGTGCCACAGAAGAAATATTCCACACCTATTAATATGTAATATGATTTGCTATAATAGTACGTGCTCCAAAAACAAGTAAAAACTAACAAATACCTAATAAATGTGACTCAAAAAACAACTAATATACTTATTACTAAAAATCTATACAGTTATGTCAATTAATAATAAGAAAATAAGACTTTCTTTCATCTTCAAAACACAAACGGATATATTTTTATTGAAACCTGAAAAATTTCTGTCCCTCCATTAAAAGTTGATTGCCCCCAAAATGTATATTGCAATAAAAAAACTAAGCCTGTTTGCCATATTGTGTCTATTCATATGGACTATTTCACTTTTACATTTGTATTTGTGACTTTCTGATACATCAAAGTTTGTTCAATTGCCTTTTAACAAAGGCATAGAAATCTCTTAGGTTTAATAATAAATAATAAATGTTAATATTTGAAACAAACTATTACTATCAGTTTGGAATGACAAGTGGGTGTCATTTTCGGTAATTTTCATTTTTGGCGAATTAACCCTTTAAAAGTGTGATTGCGCAAATGCTATTATATAACATTTTGGGTCACACCATTATGTAATTACAGTCAACACTCAAAACTAGTTCTCTTTTACCTGGGTAATAAATCTCTGACTGTCAACAGTAGTTAAGTTAATGATTCTTAGGTAGAGCACCTGATGAATGCATAACCTGCCCTCAGGCCTTTCTCAACCCAATTTTACTCCAAAACATCTGACACACCGTAAAACAATGCATCTGGAGGGACAGGAGGTTCGAGCAATCTTTTAGTCTTCACAAGCCAATGAGTCAAATGAAGTAGATGGTTTCGACATCTATACACGGCACCCAGCGAAATCTGCTGAACTACAGATCAATACCACAATGAAAACATAAACCTCTGGCTCGGAAATCCCATGCCGGCCGCCAAAGCTCGTTCCCAATCAAGGGAGGCAGGCATCTATTTGTGCTAACATCCTAACCTGCCAAACCCAATGAACACAAGCAGAGGAAGTCTGGAGCGCCGCCTCAGACCCAACACACTATATCAACACTCTTAGTGAATTAAGGATTTCTTTATAGCAACCAAGAATTAAACACTTCACAAAAGTTTGCCAATTTGTTAATGATGGCACATTAAGAGACTCGAGAGACTGTCACACTCTCATTCAAAAGTGACTCATAAGAGGTTATGCTTCACATTGACTATTATGCTGTTATATTAGTCTCAGTTACTATTAATTCACATAAAATCAATGCAAGAAGATCACTTTACAGCGTATAGTGATTATATTGGGCATTTTTCAAATTTCTGTTTGGCCGATATATTAGAGGCAGGACTTTTATTATGAGAAAGGAAACACCCGAGCACACAATGCTCACATTCTCTCTAGTTCGCCACCTTCGTTCAGTTCTGTCTAATACGGATAGAAGTATATCTAATAATCAGATAAAAACGGTTTACAAAAAAATATTATAATGAATGCTTTAATATTATTAGTAATAGAAAAGCAAACATTATAACACTTTCTCATTTGCCGTCAGCATTCATCAAATATGCCTTTTTGACATTTTGAACGACTAATGAACAGGGCTTGACATTAACACCCGCCAAATTCAGGTGGATTTCAGATGTGGCGGGTAACAGTCACTCCCACTAGCCATTCAGGTGGGTTGTATTTTATATAAGTATTAGAACTCGACATTATTTTTGAAGGGGAAACTGAAAAAGAGACTTTTACATTTGCTTCATTCTTTAATGAATCAGCCATCTGAACGAAGCATTTAAAGGCTCATTAATTAAGATGACTCATTGAAGATACTGTCACTTAATGGTGATTTAGTTGCATAGTAGCCTATTTTTTCCCAGCATGTCACATTTATAAAATAAATATGAATGTATGCGATGTATATGTGAAACGCCAAGCTCACAACATTATGCTGCTGTAACTTTGCATGCAGTGGAAATGCATTCGTGCTATATTTCAGCTACACTGAACTGTCATAACTGTCAAGCATCCGATTGGTGCTCCAGTCACTTCTGTTTCTTCCGCAGTGGAAAGATCAATTTTGTAAATACTCATTTAACAGCCCTATATTATTTTATTATATTAAGTGAAATTGATAAAAATGTAAGAATTTGTTATGAAAGACTATGCATGCATTTAATACGGTAAGGGGAAAATCCCCTTCAAATAGGTCAAATGACGTGGACACATTTGTGTGTCAGTCAAGTCATAAAATGGGCAGTGAAAATTAATAGCTAGTAAATTTGAAAAACCACTATCCACAGTGGATGGTGAGCAAAAAAAGTTAATGTCAAGCCCTGCTAACGATAACACTTAAAATTCACAAAACTTGCAAACTTAGTCGAGATCTTGAAGTGTGCGTGTGTATCCTGATCGTGTGTTCTCTGCATGACGATCTGTCCGTGTGAATTAAATGCGTCGCTGGAGACGAGCGAGCAGCAAACTTTAAACATGCGATTTCAAATCATGCTGTGCTTCATATGTTTGCCCACTGTCACATTCATGTCATTTTCACTGTGCGCTGTATGAAATATGAGTGTTAGTTTGGCTTCATTTGAAAACTAGCATTTCCAGAGCACACAAACTACCCAAAATGCTGAGAGAGCAGTATTTAATTGCTTAAATTATAATTTTAGTTAATATGCATTAAAGATATATTTATTTGTTCGTGAAAAATACTTTTATACGTTTATATTAGACATTTATATTTTATTATTTGAAATGTCTTAAATATTAAATCTGCCTAATTTCGGTATTGGCCTTCTACTAGTGAAGTGCACTTAAAACTTAGTGGTATCTGCTACATATTAAAGAGAGGGGACAACATGTTCAGTGGGATATAAGTTGAGGGCAGGACCTATCTAACAGAAATTGATTGGATGGAAATCCGTTCGGCTAAAATATAATTGGATAATTTTATTTTCTGAGGAGCATGGTCTTGCTAATCTTGTGCCCGGCGAGTAAAATTGGAAATTGGAGTCATAATTATGAGCTACAGCAGAGTCTAGCTGTATCTAAAGGTAAGAAACTCAATGCTGGATGATACACGAGTGGTGACGTGTTCACCGACCTAAAAAATAAATCTATTTTAGTATTTAATATTACGCCTTTAATCTAAAGTATACAGGCAACAATGAGTGGAACGCAAGCCATGTAGTAAATAGTGAATGATTCTGCAAACTATTTTAATTTTTCAAAAACATTTGTGCATAACACAAATTTGCCAGATTTCCATCATTTTCAATTCAGATTACTGAGTGTCAACAGACTTCTAGAAACTCATTAATAATCGGTGCGTGTTGCTAATCTACAAACATTTGACAATTTGCTAATTACAGGACATTAATCCATTCAAAAGACAGTCACACGCTCCTTCAAATGGATTTCTTTCTGGTGTCTCAGCTAGCATTTGCTTAAAATATTAAACCATGTAAGGAAGTGTGTAAATGACAGATAATAGCCACTTAACAGTCGACTAGTGAAGTGTGCTTCCTTAACATTTCTGATACCAACATAAAGTGGCGCACAGATCACGTAAAGCATTTAAACTGGATCTAAAAGGAGTTAAATCATTTTTCAGACCAAAATGCCACGTGTGCTTAAATTAGAAATCAAATAATGAAGCAGACAAGTGACAAAAGTCAGTCTCCCGAGACGGATCTTAAGTCCACATCTAAACAGGCAGTTTATTAAAGACATTTTTAAAATAACTACATAAAACTATGCGAAAATTCCGCATTTGCGTTTCAGCATACAGACAGGAAATGGGTCAGCGGACGTCTGCTGGAGGGCAGAGTGACGGAGATATGGAGGAATGGGAGGAGGGAGTAGATTCAGGACAGCTAACGCTGCAGGGTACGGTCTAACTGCAAACATAAAACACAAAAAGCCACAAGCGCTTTTAACCAGCACTGGGCTAGGCATGAGGTGAGACGACTCTCTGCACCCCTCAGTTTGAGCGTCTCGATGTGGCTTTGCTGATAATGGCCAGAACTGCCAGTTCTAGCAACTACGCATTTTCTTTTCTTGGTGTGGCGTGCATATAAAAATAAAGTTATACAAGACGTCCTTGGGCAGAATGGCACTGAATGGAATGCAGCTGGAGCGCCAGGGTGTGACAGCAAGTGACTAACACATGCATAATTCCCCCACAAAACAAGAGGCGCGCAAAACAGCACACCCAGGGAGGACACCAGAGCCCACACTGTCACCCGCAGAGTCTCGACGCTGCTGCTCTTTGAGGAGCGCAGGTAAGATCTCGTCGTCTTTGCACATGCGGAGCAGAGCGTACGGAAGTCAGGTGAGAGGAAAGCAGACGGCGCACCACCTGGCCCTCACAGCGCCGGACCCAACGCTGTTCCTTTAACCCACCGAGCTGCTGAATGAAAAGGACTCAAACTGAGAGGATGTGTGAATGAAAGCAGGATCTTAAGGCCTAACTCCAAGCCATGAAAAAAAATAAAAACCTTCAACAAGCAGAGCAGCTCCTCCATTCATGCCATTTCATCATGAATGGGTCTGTGACATAAGAAAATGTTCAACACAGATGATGATGTTTATAGAAATGCATTTAGTGCAATATGTTGGTGTAACAACAAAAGTATCCAAAAGTTTGGAGATATATATTATAATTAATTAGCATTCTTCAAATTATTATTACAATTTTTATTATTTATTTTAGAATTTATATAATATCTATAAAATATACAATTTATTCCTGTTTTCAATTACCTTGATCTTTCAGAAATCATTCTAATATGCAAACATTTCTTCTTATCAATTTTGAAAACAGGTTGTGCACCCTTGCCGAATAAACCTATTATTTTAAATGAACTTATAAAAATGTACTGAAGCCAAACTTTTGAAAAGCTGTATTTTAATGCACCAATCGCAAGGCTCTGCAGGTGTCTTCCCTATACTTTAGTTTTTCATCTCACTTATCACCACAAGACTTTGGCATATTTGAAAGTGTTTTTCTGTTTAAAAAAATTCAAAATGTAAAAAAAAAAAATAAAAATCATTCTTTAAAATGCAATTGTGAAATAAATGCATCACTGTTGTACTACCCTTATATTTTTCAATTTCTTTGCTCTCGTACTTTACCAACCCCAGAACCAAGTCATTGTATCTATATGAAAGCCATTCTAAAAGGTATTTTTGAATCAAATAATAAATTACTATCACATCATTGGCTTGTATCCTGTTTTAAAAGAACTTAACCTTGAGTCTTGCTACAGCTGACTGAACAGGGCCCCTTTCAACAGCTAAACCACATAGGCTACCTGTCAAAGCCACGAGCAGAACAACCCTCGTCTGCACCGGGAAAAAACGCTACCTCATTAATATGGGTGAACGAAGGTCGTTCTGACGACCCGCATCAAAACCAAGCCTAATAACACGGCCACTGTGCGGTACACGACCCCTCGACAAACCAAGGTCCTCGCTACTAGTGTTTAGAGCTAAAAATGGCCAGACAACAAACAGAAAGGGCATGGATCTCATTTCAAGGTTTGTGGTCAGAGCACAGAAGCTCATTTTCAGATGTCGTCCCTCGGGACTAGGTGAGGCTGACCAGGTGATGCCAAACATGGCTCCCATATATGTGGGACACAGACCTCCGCTTCTGTGCCAGCGCGAGAGTTTATGAATGGCCCATCTGAGCATGTGCTGCGCTGAAATGTTTCCCCACTACTGCACATGTCAGCGCTCTGCTTCTGGGTGACCTATTTCCGTTTTCGCTCAACACAACATGCGCGAGAAAGCACACTCAACACACTACATTCAAAAGAACGGTAAGATAAAAGCAAAAAAGGATTCGTTCCCGGGTGCGCGCACATGACATTTAACAAACATTTAGTGAGGGTTGTGCACAGACGGCAAAAATAAGATCGCGTCAGCACCTAAACGTCCGTTTTGACTCGAGCGCAAACGGACACGCATATTCAGACGAATCATATGATATTTTATTCCATATACACTCTGCATTTTCCCCAACGACTGAAAGCGGCAGCCAGGAAGTGACGTGAGCGGCCTGTGAAACTCCCTTCTTCCATATCACCCTGCTTCCGTTGAAGGGCAGGGAGCATGGCTCGTATGAAACGGAGATTAACACTTAACCTAATCCCATTCAAAATATGAGCGACATCTGGGGCGCCATGTGATCTGCAGTGTTGAAGCATGTGCGCGCAAACAGATCCATGTGTGAGGAGGCAGGGAAGGTGAAGCTAATGCACCAGACACAATGGATGGCCAAATCAAAAGCACTCAAAGGGCTATCTGCAGTAATCTTTCCATCCCACGCGCTACTTAGCCTCACGAGCAGAGAAAGAAGAGCACTTCACGTGCATCCCTTTAGCCCATTAGATCCTACAGCACACAGGGTAATTGGTTTACGGCTGCTGTGAAACTGTGCCTCGCCATATGGGCATCCTTAAACTGCCCATCCTGTTATATTGTGCCTAATTTACTTATCTCACACATTCGTCGTGAGGCGTATAGATATTTTCACACTTACATGTATGCATTTATCTAATTGACGTTCCCTGGGAACCAAACCCGTGACCTATAGGCCGTGCCAGCCGCACGCGCTACCGGTTGAGCTACAGGACAACGCGCGCACACACACACACACACACTCACACTAATTAGACAGACTGACACAGTTTTTATAATCCGAGGAGCGACACATAAAACGAAGCCTTGTTAGGAAGTAACCCAGTTTATCCACTCAGAAGTCGCTGGAAAACATGCTGCGAGTAATTTGGTGGCATTAGAAGGATTTGAGCATTTATCAAGCCATGCATATGGCACACTGTTTCCCGGTTGGACACGGATAGATCCTGCAGCAGCACACAGCAAGATCAAATTTGTTTCTATTGAACGAACAGTGGAATACAAAAAACGATTCTTGAAAATAATGTTCCGTTTTTCAAGATCTATCGTCGCCTTTTATGAACACAATAAAAACGCAAGCGAAACGTGGAATCCCTCTGCTCCGATGAATGCATTTTCAATTGAATTCAAATTAAATGTGATAGTTTTAGTGAGGAAAAAACAATTGTCAAAATGTTCTAGCAGACATAACTATTTAAACAGGTTACTCAAAGATTACAAAAAAAAAAAAATCATTTAAAAGCTGTTAATGCCCCCATAATACTGTAAGCAGTGAAGACATTTTGTTTTTTAAAAATAGTATTTGAATCAGAAAAATTCAAAATACAACTTCAAAGTCATTGTGCCATGATCAACATCCGGGAAGCCATTTTGTGGCCATGTGACAAAAAATATTTCTGCATATTTACATAAAAAAGGCATGTTTTACTCAGATCAACAAAAAAATTAAAAAACATCTACAAAATCTCTCTTCATGGCATTATTTTATTTTAATGCATCGGCCTATATGTATGACAAATGTACGACAACATTACATTGAAAAATGTTTTACAACTTTTTGGAAAATTACAAATGAATTTGTGTATGTTTGTGTGTGTTGATGTAGGTATTCTAGCACTTTTTCTCAATCATTAAAATCAATCATTTTTGCCGACGTTTTTAACAAAGACCAGCATGACCACAAAGATTGCATCAAAGAATTTGTCGTTTAAAACTAGTAAAGACACGTCCTTTCCACTGATTCATAAAATTCACAAACGGTTATAAGAGAAGCAGTCAGCGTGTAGGGCTACTTTAATAAAACAGACTAGTACAACGTGTACAATACAAACTATGTCAAAGAAAAAAATACAGCAGGCGATATGAGGTTAAGCGGAATGTTATTTTATTAACCGGATCAGTTCGTTGACATTTTCTGCCATAATCTGTAATAAGTTTCAAAAAGCAGATATTTGATCCGATAAATGCAACCCTCCACAGCTTCTAATCGACTAAACAAAAACGCTATACGGTTCTTTCATAAACAAAACGTCTTGTCGCTGTTCGTTCAGCCGTTATTTTACATTTTACTCCATTTCTACTATTGTAGTGATTGTTGCACCTGCCATTACGGCGCAACCGCAACACCAAAAGACATCAATGAGCATCTCCAATAAAGGACACACAACTTACCCTTAACGCGGAGAGGTCTATTTCATCCAGGCTCCGAGCCGGAGAATCGCTCGCCATATTAAAGACGAAAGAAAACCGGAATTACGCGAAGAAACAAAGAAATGTTGTTGAATAGATCTCGGGCAGCCGTCCGCTGATCTCCTACGGCAGCAGCAGCGCGTTCAAATCTCGTCTCGCTGATCGCTCGTGCTTATTGTACAATCCGTCTTTTAACTCTGGATCCCACCGATGCTTTTGCTAGACCTCAGTTCGATTCGACCCCGGCAAACAGTAACATCGTTTAGTCTGAGGACAGCGTGTTTTTCAGCAGGAGCTACACATCTTTCGGTCTCTAACGCTGTCGCTGAAATCTCAATGCCGCTTGTCTTGAGAGTAGCATCAATCAGATGAGTGGGAGGGGCTAAACAGCGGGGGGCGGAGCCAGAGTCGTCAGCGCCGCCCATTTGTTTGCTTCCACTGTTCAGTGTTACAAGAAACACGCATTCCTTCGTTTACGGATTCATTTCTATTGTCTTTCCTCATACTTAAGTTTATGTTAAGTGTTTATATTTTATAAAGAAATACGCTAGTATCATAGCTGGTCACATGTACTGTGTTATGCTGCCCTTTTGGTTCTTAGGAACTCTTGAAGAGATTTTTAAACATTTGAAATGACAGATCTGCTTGGCCGAGCACCAAATGGCATTCCTTTCAGGTACACCCTTTACTTGTTTACCATAATGATACAGTTTCCTGGTGGTATAGGAATGAATGAGATCCAACCTTAGTGATGATAACGTCCAAAAGAATTCACCTCTGCATTAAAAAAATGTAAAACGGGTTTAGAGTTGTGGCAATAATTCATTCTATTAATTTTGAATAAAAAAGGCGTCTACAAGATGCGTTATAACACTACATTCAAAATACAGGTCGATTTCCCTCATTTTAATCTGTTGTTGTTTCTATTTAAAGGAATACATTATAAGCTGGTCCTCTTATCCTGATTTTCATCCAAACCACTGCAGTCTGGCACAGCCACCCCGTAATTCAGCTGAACATTTCTGCTTCCTTGGAAACTTGACCTATATAATTGTTTAATCCACTACTTAGGAACTCCTTTCATTTCCCTTACATGTTCTGCTGTCCTGTTTTGTTGCAGCAGGTTAGCACACCAGTCAAGAGACAAGCCATACAACCTACATTACCGGCAGAAATTAGAGGAGAAGGTCTATAACTCGGATTAATCATCTGTCAAAACATATTTCTTAAATGTTAAACAACAAAATGCGTTTACACAGCTCCACAGATGTCTCCACAGCTAAATTATTAAAAGGGAACAATTTTCTCACATCATTAGCAGTTATTAACTGTGTTGTCACCGTCTATTAAACAATATCCTCGGTGAAACTTGTATTGCTTAAGATCACACGAAATACACGGCTCTATTATTTGAAGGAAGATCCTGACCAGAGTTTCTCCAAAAAGTCTGCATTAAATTCCATGGATTCCTTTTATTATTGCCTGTTCAAAACAGCTGCTCGGCAACTACTGGACACACAAGCGTGACTTTGTTACTTTGAGTGTTTAGGTGAAAGATCACAGCTTGCTTAAAATGTCGGTAAATTGCAAGCCAGATCGTCTTGCTTCACTGTTTTGATGCAAGTAGCTCATCAGATATGACTCTTCAAATCATTTCAATGCATTTGAGTACACCTTTTGGCATTTATCTTTTTGATGCCTCCGGTTTTTAAGAGAAACAAGTGGATTTGGAGATGCTTTAATCCAATGTGACTCACAAAATAATGTAATACTACAACAAAATTCAATAGGTGTAGTTTCACCCACCCGCGTGGGGCAAATAGTCACTGAGAGCAGTTGGGGGTCGATGACCCCAGGCTGTCGCCCCCTAGTGGATACTTGCTGTAGGCAAAATAAAAATACAATCTGTATTCATTCAACGCCCTATTTGCCCTGTTAATTAAACAATGAGTCATAAAATATTTTTCCTTGTAAATGTGTGCCACCTAGAACAATTATCTGAATTTGCATCTGAAGGAAGTAGCAACAAACTTTACGATATTGTTCGCGCAGGAAGTCTGTTACATGTCTAGCAAGTATTTGTTGCGCAACTGTTGTCCCGGAGGTGCTTCTTTACTAGAAACGTAGCTTGCGTTTATACCTGAATCAGTAGACCGGTTTGTCTTTGCCAATTTCGCTGGTATCGTTCAAAGGCTGTCACGGAATATGAGGAAATCAAGAGCCTTGTATTGAAGAATCAAAAGCGAAAAAGAAAGAGCATTCGGTCAGTCCACAGAAAACAAGAAAGCCTTTCAGCTCCACGGGATGGGCTGAAAGAGCTTTTTACCACTAAATATGCATAATCCCTCAGCCTGCAGTACATAACCGACATAGAATGTGTGCACTGAAGACACAGAAGAGCGATTTGTGCCGGCCTGCGAAGAAAGAGTTTCCATGTCAGTGGGGCATGAGATATTCACACTCAACATATCGGCTCAACTCAAAGCTGCATTCAGTGCTGTGTTGCCATGTCCCCTTACTAAACAGCAAGCAACTCGGGCCTTGTTGTCGTTGTTGTTTTTTTTTTGAAGTAATAAATTGCAGCTTCTTTGAATTCATTTCTATTATGCAGTCACGCAGTCTGGCTTGTCACAAGGTCTGCCGATGTCTGACAGTCAAATATGCCCACCTTTTCAAGCAAACAAAAAGAGTTCCATTTATAAAAATCCATAAATTCATCTTTGAGTCATGAAAGGGAAAGTTCTTGATGGTTCTCTGGCAGGTAGCCTTCGTCATTCTTCAGGTGTAAAAATGTTAAAAATCAAGTGAAAGTAAAGATAAAAGTACAGCTATCTGGAAAAAACTACATATTTAATTTGTACTAAAAATGTTATTAAAAATGAATATGACGCTAAGTCATACAACCCATATTAATGAATCAGCATCTTCTTAAGTGAAACAGTAGGCATATGTAATAAGATTACAAATATTTTAATCTTGACCATCGTGTTTACTCTTTGTAGTGGTCCTGTCCCCTTGTGCAATACAGACTAAAACTCTTTTCTTGTGTTCATCTGAAGTCATAAACATCTGGGACAACATAAGAATCTTAATTTTTGGGTGAACTGTCACTTTAATCATTTGATGCAGAGGTTAGAAACACATTCCAAACAGGATGCAAGAATGGGTTGAGGAGAGTCATAGAATTAAAATATTTTGAAAGACCACTTTTTTTGTGTGTTGTCCGACTCACTGTCTAAAAGGACGATACATTTTAATTTGGGCTTTTTCTCAGCAAATATACTGTAGCTACACAATTATTTGCTGATGATTAAATGAAGAAATTTATGTAATTATTAAGAAACACACACACACACACACACACACACACACACATATATATATATATATATATATATATATATATATATATATATATATATATATATATATATATATATATATATATATATATATATATATATATATATATATATATATATCATATATATACAATTAATTGAGTCCAAATACCTTCAATATAATACAATCAAAACAACACTAAAATGAATTGCATTTAAGCAAGCGTACAATGTTCATTGAAATGCTTTTTTGGAGATCATTTTCACAAAAACATTACTTATATTTAAGCTTTTATCACTGATTTTATTTGCATTCAGTCTTGTGCATTTAGCCAATATATTACACAGCTAATGGCTCGATCAAAAAAAGAATGTTTTTTTTTTTCGCAGGGAAAACACAACTCAACACGCTTCCTCAGATTTGATGGGGAACTATAAAACCCAGACATTTATTTGATGAAAGTCATAACTGAAGTAGAAATGTGTGTGTGCTCGAAACGTGAAAACAACGGTTCACACGCTTGTTCTCACGTCAAGCACGCACTTTGAGGTTACGTTTTTTTTATTTAATGTGCATAATATAAAATAAAAATGTAATGTACTATTTAAGTTGAAATAAAATTGCAAGGAGTAAAATGTACAGTTTTTTCTTCAGAAATGCAAAATAATACTTAAGTACAGCAATCAAGTAAAATGACTATTTTACACCTCTGGCTGTTACTATGAACTGTGAAATAGCATTTCAGTTTAAAGGTACATTATCACACATAGGAAAGACACTACACAGTGAGGTGTGTACACCCCATAAAATATTATTTTTCAATTATTTTTAAGCAGTTTTCCTAAATAAGCTGCCCCAGGCTTATCTTATTAAGCAGCTCTGTTTATTTCAGACCAGGTTGCCGTATCTGCCGGCTAGCTTAGCTATATCTAGAGCTCGTATCTTTAATTTTCAAGAGTCTTTATTATTGTAATTATTATCCATTTATTTCCAGAATGTGTCCTTGTAACCAGTGTGCACAAGCTCAATCACTTTCCTTGAAAGAACCGGTTAATAAATCAACGATAGCGGAGACAGATTTGCCACCATTCACGCTCTTTTGTTGCGCACATTGTCTGGTGCTCGTGTCGAGGCGTTACAACCACGAAGTTACTCTTGTTTTCTTACCCAAATTCCTAGCTGCAATGGCACACTGCAGTCAGCCTGTGTATTCAGCAGCGTCAGTATGCAGCACTTAGCTCTTGGCAGTGGGCCCTCAGGGACACATCTATAGGTGATATCTACCGTAGGCAGCATGTGCAGACCTGGAATCTGCTACAGTCTTGATCTGCCCTTTCAGACTGTCCATTAATGACAGTGAAAAATGCAGCTGGTTTAGGCTCAACTCTAGGGATCGATTCCTGTCCATGAAGTGCCTGTTCAAATGAGATAGGTAAAAAGTTGCTATAAAAAAAACCCTTACATTAGCAGTTCTGTGGAGAGGGTGTATCGCTGCTTGTGGATAATGGCAGTGCTCACAAAGTCCGGATCATATACAGCGCTTATACGGCGTTTGTACTGGTGTCCACCAGGTGGCGCTGTGAGTGGTTAGATCAATTCAGAAAATAAACCATGGTTTTATTGTCCATTTTTTGTGCGTGTGTGCGTGATGGTCGGTAGGGGTTGATATCACTAGGTTATAGCTATATATTAAATGACCGTACCTTAGACTTGAGAGTTGTCCACCACTCAACAGAGGGTTTCCCAAAATATCATTAAGATTTTGACTTTAAGGCCTTGTTTCATAGACAGGGCTTAGCCTAAGCAAAGGGGGACGTTTAAATAATTTTTATAAAAAGCATTACTGGTGTGCATCTTAAGGCAAAACAAAGGCACTGACATGTTTCAGTCAGTGCATGTTTTCTTTCACTAGAAACAGCTCCGATTTACGTTTAGTCTAGGACTAGGCTTAAAGGAACACTTTTTTCGGAAATAGGCGATGCTACTGGTCTAATTGGATTCGGTGATCTATGCTAAGCTACGCTAACAGTGCCATCGCCAAACCCGGAGATCAGATGAATAGATTCCAAAATGGTAAAGCTCAACTTATTAACTCTGGGGGAGTTGGAGAATGAGCCTATTTCCAAAAAAAGTGTAGTGTTCCTTTAAGCCTTGTCTGTGAAATTTGAATTTGACACACATTCATGACAGCACCGCGATGCATGCTGGGCATTAATGTCTGTCCAAACAAGCCGCAGTGCATCTAGGGGCCCTATTTGGCATAAAGATGCGGTTTGGTTGATTGGATCACAAGTGGACAACGGTAAATACAAGTGTTGAAGGGGGTGTGCTACGTTTTGAGCTTGTCCACTTGCGGTCGAGCAGCCACAAAATACAATCTCCGCCTAATGACATGACATTAAATCATTGCAAGACGTACAAGGACGCACGCTGCCTTCGACTAGCCAAATCTGATGTGCTATTTTCTAACAATATGAAATGAACAACCGTACATTCTCAATAACTTTAGCTTGTGCTCGTGTTTTGCCGCAGACAGAAAGATCCACTCATTTACCCCCCTCTTCCTTCTCGGATTTCATCAAAAATATCTCAATTTACATTCTAAAGATGAACGAAGGTTTCACGAGTTTGGAATGACATTATGGGGGGGGAACCAATAATACAACTTTTATTTTTTGGTTGAACTATCCCTTCAAAACACTCTGCTGTTGACTTCTTAACCATGTAAACGGCCATAATTATAAGTTATGGGTTTGTTTTTCATCTTTCCTGAAACACCCATAATTTAGGTCCAAATGATTTAGAACAGAGTGAAACATTCCTTATTGTACAGTGCTTAATCTGAGCGTGTTTTGATCTTATCTTTAAATTCAGAAGTACTTCCTGTTTTACAGCTTTTAACATTTTTTATTAATTCAGGAGGGAGTCTACCTGCGGATTACCCGCAGCATCTTATTTCCTTGTAACAACAGGTTGTGAAAGGAAACATTCTGTCTGCTGTCAAGAACATTATTCTGCCCCCTGGCTGTTACTGTGAACTGAGATATAGCATTGCAATGTTACAGTGAATTACTGCACATCACAGAGAAGAGACACTGCGACCTGAGTTAAGTTCAATTAAGACTCCAGAGACGTGGGAAGAAGCAAATGTGACAATCCACAAAGTGATGGCAATTTTTTGATTTGCAGATTCAAGCTATAAATATCGCTCGAGTACAACTGATTGCATTTAAAGATTCTTGTCATTTGTCTCAGCCGAAGATACAAATAATGGGAGAAAACCACGGACGGATTACTTATTTAGCTGAGAGGAAGATTATTTAAAGACTAAAATAATTATTGTCATGTTAAGTTCGATTTCAAATCTTTTAAATTGTGTTGAATATGCTTTACAGAGATAAAACTGACTATAATCCACAATAATACTTAGTGTAACAGATTAAATAATAATACTATTAATAAACTCTTTTAAGCAGGGAAAAGAGTGACCCGCCAGCAGTGTCAAGCCTTGGAGATTGACATTACATTCTTAAGTTACTCATTTGGGGAAACAAATAATTCAATATGCAAAAAAGGAAAAGAAAGAAAAATTCTACAAGGCAGTTGGAGGTATGCCCTGGGGTTAAGAGGTATGTTTTTGTTTGTTTTTTTAGATGAAACTTGAATAGAGAACAGGAAAAACTGAAATATAAGCTGGCACGTCATGAATGGAATGGGGGCAGAGCGGTCCCGCCGCTCCCTATACTCAGAGCATGCAGTCTGCTTAGGGCACCGACTCACAGAAAAAATGGTATTAATGTTAATATTCATAAATAAAAACAAACGTATAAACATATAATTTTCTATTTTTGCGTCAGCAACCTCATGCTCGCACCCTCAACTAATGTATGCTAATGACGACAACTGAGAGAACTATGAAAAAGAATCAGACAAAAAAAAAAAAAAAAAGAGCAATTCGGGTATAATCCTGTTTCACCATCACCAATGCATCTGTCTCAATATTCCATGTTCCCTTGCGAAAATTAACCATAGTTTTACTACAAAGAAAATCCTCAAAAAATGTGGTTCTTATAGTCAGGGTAACCACAAATTAAAGGCATTAAAGTCCTGGTTATTGCTGCTTTTACACGTAAAGGACATCAAATCCTTGTTCAATATTGACCAAACATTTCATTCAAATATGTACTTAATCTTTGGGCGGCTGAGCAGTACAGTCCTGCTTAGGGCACCCATTGGGCCAGCAGCGGACCTTGTTATGATCATACGAACTTCAGAGGCTCCATCTGTGATATAGTTCTCATCGGTCAAAGCTCAAATACTGCAAGCAGGAGTGTCAGTACTAAATTGTCCTAATTAACCACAATAATTAAAAGTAATTCATGATTAGAGAAGTTCGCAGAATTGGATGTTCTTCGGTAGTTATTGAAGTATGAAAAGGAAATATGATTTCAGTCTATTTACTTATTTAGGTTAGATTTAATTACATTAATGACTTACTGTAACTACTTCCAACTACTTTGTAATTAATCGTGGGGACTTCTAGAAGTTTCCCCCATAGCGAAACGCAAAAGATATATATATACGCGCACACACACACACACACACACACACACACACACACTAATTGGCTGATTCTGATGTGGCTTTGTGAGCAAGTAACTGTACGATATTACGTCTAAAACACAAGCAGCATCATATTCTCAGTCATTCTGTTCTGGTTTGATCTGGTTTATCAACACACTCGCTCACGTGATTTTGCTTAATTAAAAAGCTCCCTAACTAGTCAAAGCATTGCACTGCTTCGCAGACTTCAGTAGCAATACTGTATCTATTTATATTACGAGAATAATGAGCAGTGCAAAAACGCATAATTATTAACATATGGAGTCTCAATACTTGCGAACATCAGTGCAAATTTGCCAGAGACTGCTTTTCTCATTTCAGAAGAGGACAATCTGTTTAATGAGCCATTGCACAATACCAGAGAACTACAGTACACAGTAATTGAGACAGCGATCCTGTTTTCAAATGACACATGTAGTTAGTGAGGCATGACAGCTTAGCAATTGACCGGATAGCTCTTGAAGAAACCGAACGCTCAAGGTCTGGATGGTGTCGAGTCGGTTGAAGGCTTTTGAGACCATCAACGATAAGAAGCCATTAAGGTCACAGAGATAATCTATCAACTCTTTTCACTCTTGATTTCAATACGTCCGAACATGATTCCACTCAGAGGATGTCATTAACATTGGCCGCTCTCTATCAGGTGTCTCGTCCAATGAGGCACGTTTGGGGACGAGCCAGTGGCCAGATTTGCATTTAAATTGCTTCATAATGATTGTGTTTCAAGACTTCCAGGTTTGGGCACGGATCAGAGCCGGTTCCCCTATGAAGAGACGGCATTAAAACTAATATTCACAAGGATACAACTCATATTTTTAAACCTCTGTCCCAGCCGTTGGTGCCTAAAGGGCATGTTTTGATTGCTTTTTGGTGTTAAAATGGAAAAGAAGACAATATTAGAATGTGATTTAAGATCAGCTGTTGCAGTAAAACACCCCAAGGAAGCCATTCACACAAAAGTGTTTTTGCAATTTATTTGAAACTTGTTTAGTGCAAATTTCTATTACACAGATCGAAATGGAGTCACGGCTAAAATACACCTTGTCTGTCAAATTCACAGTTAATATAACTAAAAGACAACATGCTTGTTATGAAATGTGCTAGAAAAGGTAGAGCAGGAGCTCTGTGTTATTCAGTCGGGTTCGACTCTGCTTTCACCAACTGAGGGAAGATGCGTCGAGCTTGAATCTTCAAAGCCAGTGATACACGTTAAATACATTTCCGAAGCTATGCTGGATCACTTTGTGAACGTGAACTTCTCAGTGCAGATTCTTTTTTTGTGCATCTTTTTTAAAGGAAAAAAAAAAAAAAAAACTACATTTTAGACAATTAAACTTTGGCTACATTCAGACTTATAATGCACAATTTCACCAACTAGAAATGAGTGACAGAAATGAGTTGCATTATGGCGGTAAAATTAGGTGGAAATTTTGAAACACTAACATTCAAAAGCTTGGGGTCAGTAAACGTATGATTTTTATGTCAAACAATGCCTTATATCCTGTGAAAAAGTATTAGGTTTCCTCAAAAATAATAAACAGCATGGCAGTTTTCAACATCGATAAGATGTTTCTCGTTTCTGCACCAAATGACTGCTGAAAATGTGGCATATAAGATAACATTACATGCATACGTAGCACTAATATAGCCTGTTTTTACAGTAGCCTGTCAAACTAATCGCAATGAATCACATCCAAAATCAGTTTTTGTTTACATAATAGCCAATGTATGTGTATACTAATGTATATGTAAATACAAACACATGCACACATTTAAGAAAAATGTGACATTTCTATATTAAATATATTTATATATGATATAGTTTATGTAAGCAACAAGGTACGAGAGACTGAATAAAACACAGCTGCTGACCAATCAGAATCCAGAAATGGAACGAACCATTTTAACGTTTTATTCACAATACGGCACGGCTTTGACCACTTCACCCAACGGTTCTGTGTATTACTGAGCAACACTATTAGCAACATGAAATGAATAATATAGTTAAATTTGTTATACAAGTTTTATCTTTATTTAATGAAGTATGAGTGACCCCTGCTCACGTTATGTTGCATCTTTCATCTTTAATTCAACGCCCTTCAGCCGTGATGCAGCATAGCCTCTAGCACCTTATTGCTTACGTAATATATACACATGTAAATATTTTCAAAATACATGCTATACGTGTGTATTTATATATACGTACTAAATATACACAGTACACGGACATTATGTAAACAAAAACTTTTAATTTGAATGGTATTAATCGTGATTAATCGTTCGGCAGCACTAAAATGTATTAACCCTTAGCGTTCCTAAGGTCTCTTTTTGAATGGGATTGGTACCCCAGGAAATCAGGTTATAACACAAAATTGTAACTTGTTTTACTGTAATTATTACAGCTAAATTAAGCAGTGGTGAGGATGACGGGCTTTCTGAAAGACATTAAAAACTCTTACTGATCCCAAACTCCGAATGGTAGTATATTCCCATATAGCACTTTTTATTTCAGGGGGGAAACACAGATAAAAGCGCAAAAACTAAAAACATGAAAAATCACTAAAAATACATATAGAGCGGCAAACTGCTGAAAAAGGCTGACCCGATGATATTCAAACACCAAGGGGCAATGTGAACATGGCAACGAGCGCCGATTCGTGAAAACTGACCTGTGCCACATTTGTGAAGGGGAAAACATAAAAAGTGGACGCCACACGTCGCTGCTTGGTGCTGAAAGGCAACAATTTCCTTCAGTTACTCAGCACTTTAATTCGCAGACAGATTGTCTGGTCTCCCCAGAGCACTGACACTTAGACACAGGCAGCGAGGCTGGACAGTAAAAGCCTCTGCAGACTCCGTCTAAGAGCTGGTTCACCAGACAGAAAACACATATCACTGTACTCAGCCTGTCATGGATGCGCTTCCACTGGGGACGCCGTGCTGAAGAATGGGCTGCAGTGACAAAATTACATCTGACAGGCCTTCCACTCTCCATTTTGCTCTTCACTTTGAGTGCTGCCTCTACAAATGAGCCGGCTATAGCGATAAAAATCAAATCTCTTTATGTACATTAGAAATAAAACATTTCTTTAAAAAGCCCTTCTGTTTGGCATCTCATTAAATACATTATTGTAAAAGCACAATATGTGCTGATAATTACATATATCATTATGTACATTTATAACATCGACGAGATACAAAACAATATGAAATTTCCTGACAATTGACAGACAGCTTGTCTTACTATCCTTTGCTTCTTCGTATCCACTGGAGAGGTTTCGTCCACCACAGTGCTGTCTTTGTTTTTATCCTCATGACGGAAGTGGATTGTCGTTGTTGTGCTTCTCATTTGGTGCCATCAGGTCCAGATCTCAGTGGGCACCATGGCTTCTTTGGTGCCTACTGAGGGCATGAGGTTCTCCTCACAAAGGAAGTCCAGCGGGAACTGGACCAGGAAGCCTCTAATCTTCTTCAGCAGCTCCTGAGCTTTAACAGGGTCCTCTTTATCAAGACCTGGTTTGAACTGGAAGCTCATGAGCTCCTGCTTGTTCCTCACCAGACTTGAGGGCAGACAGCGGAAAACCTGCAATGCCACCACCACATTGAATTTCTCATCTGTTCTGAATTACCAAATACATTTTATTATTATTATGACAAATTGTTGGTTACTAAAGGACCTAACATTAAAGTATATTAAAATATAATAAACTAAACTACAGAAAAAAATATATAAATGACTAAAGCACACAACACTTAGTTACAAATATAAATAAAAATGTTTAAATATAAAACTAAAACTTTACAATTAGTTATAAAAGCTAATATTTCTATGTGTTACATATGGTAATAGTATATTATATAGAATTGATCATTTTATCAATAAAAGCATGATGACATCATAAAAAAACATATTGAAAATGTAGTTATTTGTAAATTACTTTTTTTTCTATAATAATGAATTAAATGCGTGTGTGCTGGTGTGTGTGTGTGTGTGTAACATTTGGTTGTGTGGCTGAGGTGTGAGAGGTATTTATGAAATTGCCTGTATACAATGGTGGCTCAGAATAAGAATCTCTCATTCCATTAAGCCTCATTATTATTGGCCTGCCATGAGACTGCCAAACAACCAACAGAATTTGAGAGCGATACCTATCTGACAAATGAACCAGCAACACCTCTACATCATAATTCAAATGCTCCATGTAATATGAAGATGGAAAGTAGCCATCATAAATTCCATTACACGCCCAAGAGTGAATGCAGAAAGACACAAGGAATCACACGCACTTTTTCATAGATGGTGGCGTTCCGACCCGAAATGCTCATCCAGACGTCTTTGTAGAATGCGTTGCTGATGGGGTCGCTGACATCAATGGTTGGATCATCAAAGGCACCAAGAATGGTTCTGGATTATGACAAAACAAAAGAGTTTCAGCTGTGACGGAGTTGTTTTGCTAACACCAGCATGGCTGGCTTTCCACCAGATCTTACTTGAAGCACTCCAGTCTGAGCTGCAGAGCGAACTTGCCAGCCTGGTACTCTTGACCATCCATCACCGATGGCGTCGTTTCTGAATCTTCAAAAATCACAGCTACTTCGCTGTCCCTTTTTCCCAGCATGCTGCGGTCGTTGATATTGGCAGACCCTGTAAAATACATTAATTAATTAAAAAGAGACAAGAAAAAGAAAAACAATAAATGGATTTTGTCTAAGGCGATAACACTACAGTAGTTGGAATTAAATTACTTCAGTTTGAATTAAAAATAAAGAAATAAAAATGCCTAGTAGCTTTAAAAGCGTAACAGGTCTGAGCCTTTTCATAAATTGCAATAACTATTAAAAAAATACAAAAGGAAACACACACTGGTCATGACTCGCTTAATCTAAAATATAAAACAAATAATAATCACAGACAACAAAACAAGATTTTTTTTAATACTCTACAATTCAATTTTATTCATTGTTTTGTAAGCGATTGGATCTCGAGGCATTTAATTCGATAGCACACGAAGCTTCCACCTACAGAATCAGAGATAACTCAATTTCAGTGTGCAGCTAAATGTTCCCGTCTGCCTCCTTCTGATCTATAGCTTTCTTCATTTGATTTCTTGTATCTTCGGCACAAATCTAAAGCTTTATCTGAAACGACACTCGCTTATCTTTTATGAGTTTCTTCTGCTCCTCGTACAAAGTATTATTTTAACTTTTTTTTATATACAGATTGGATATATCTTTCAGAAAACGGAGGCATGAAGATTAAACTGCAGAGCAAATGTCAATACTGCACATCTGGCAGTGCAGTCATGCGTAAACTACACAGACCACAATATTTTCCTTATTAAAAATCACAAATTGGATGCAAAGTCCGTTGACGTCAATCTAAATATACCTTTTTGGGGAAATGAGCAGGCAAATGTGAAAACCAGCTATTTATTTGCCAGGTCAATGATTATATGTGGCCTCACCGTCTATCCTTCAAAATTACCATAGTCCTCCACAAGAGGGAGTATACAGCTCTAGTCACAAAGAAACAGTTTAACAATTAAAGAGAAAAGCAAGCATGGGAATGTAACTCACCAATAATGACAGTGTTGTCGTCAGCAATGAGCAGCTTGCTATGAACGTAGATGAGCTCAGTGACCAGTCTGCCCTCCAGCTCCGCATGAGTCCTCAGACCACAAATAGAGATGTAGTTCATCCATTGGTCATCCACTACCGGGGTATAAAAGATAGAATCGGGGTGAAACACTGAATGATGCCAATATCCCAAATGAAAAGCGTCTCTTGCCATTTAGACAAAAAAATAACGCTACCTGAAGGTTTGAAAACCTTTTTCCAAATCTAATCCGTTTGACATTATTTAACCTTGAGTTTTAAAATGTATTTAAAAATATGATATTTTAAGTTAATTAATATTTCAACATTTGCACACTCACTGTTAATAAATGGTCACATGATATGCACTGTAAAAATGTTCAAATCTTCAAAAACTTAAATTCAGTTGTTGCCTTCAATTTGTTTTTTAAGCATTACCAAATTGGCTGTAAAAGTCTTTCGAATGATAAAACTTATAAATGGGTTTGACATGTTAAAATTGTTGAGAAAAAATAAAGTACATTAAAGCAATGGAAGGGATTGTGTTACAATTGAAATAGTTTTTTTACAGTGTTCTTGTCATCAAATTCAGTATTTTTAAAATAAATTAGTTTTGATTTTAAATGTTCAATTATTTCATTCAATTTCATTTTTGAGATTTCATTGATTATCTTTTCAGTAAATCATAAACCCTCAGATTTGTTATCTTTATCTCTACTTCTTCATCTCAAATAATAAAAAAAGCTTTAAAACTTCCTATGTTATATACAATTCTTTCTCTCTGTATTCAGTCACTCGTTCTCGTTCTATAATTTTTGTTAAAGTTTTGCAAATAAATAAACTAAGAAAGAAAGAAAAAGAAAAACAAAGGCCAACACTGGGTGTTCCCCGTTATAAATCCTTCGTAAATCTAGTTTAGCGCAACAGCTTCATAAATTTCACCTCGACTCTATACAAAAAAAAAATTCTACTAATGTCATCCACTGCACGTAACCATTCGGCACATTTTGAAACTCACTAACATTTTGAAAATTGCGTTCACTTGTCTTATATGTTGCAATGTCGTGGTAAACCACAGAAGAGAATTCATTACCACCAGAGAGTCAGGTTCACACTAAATTATGTCTCAATCACGTCAGCTTACAGTTCCTTCTCCAACATCTGACACGTACAGAGAGAGAAAGAGAAAGAAGAGGGATGGGAACCCTCAGACTTACTTTCTTTCTTCAGTTGAGAGATTATGGAGTACTCTCCTCTGTTCATGGTCCTGCAAAAGCAGACATTCAGTCCATGATTACATGTTTTTACAAATGCAATCGTAGCATCCTGACAGCTCATTGTGTTCTCTCAATAGGTTGACATTATTCTTCTCTAGACTGTCTACCAAAGGCAAGCTTATACACTAAACCTGCCTTGTCATGCAAAATCCTACAGGGAGTTGCGAAAAAAGGACATTTACTGACAAACGAATCAACAAATAACCCTTGCAGCAGTTTTCAATGTATACTGTGACACTGAAGCGCTGCTTATTTCCATTTATTTTCCAGACGAGTGAAACAAGCATTTAACACTTGGCTGTGCCTCTTACGTGTGTAATGGAATGAATTGGTAAGCTGGCATCGGAAAACAAAAGGCGCACTGTCTAACACGGGTCATTATCCCCACATCAGCGACATTTACAATTTTCTTTGACAAATTCCTGCTTTCATCCAAATGATATGCAGAGAGCGTGATGGGAAGGTTATCGTGGAGATGATGATGATGATGATCGTGGCTGACTGCAGGATGAAAGCAGGCTCGTCTGGTAGATCGGGGCTGCTCGCGCTTCCTCTCTGATAGAGTTGAAAGAAGCTGTGAAGCTGTTTAGCGTGTTGTCAGACTCATTAAAGCTTAATCAGGGGAGGAGAGGAGAGAATGTGCCTGAGTTCACTAAAGAGGAAGCAATAACTGCGTCACTGGGAGACTGACTGCTGCTGTGAACTCGGGAATGACGCTGCAGAAACAGAAAGAGCGGTCAAGTCATGCTCAGTGTACATGACTTGCTTTTCAACTTGAAAACAACACCGACCACATTTACCTCTTTAAATGTTAATAAATGTCCCTGGAATGTAAATTATTTCTTAGCAGATGCTGTACTGAGAAAGAAAACAAGCCGAATGTAAGCATCGTCGGTCACTGAAGTTATATTTTCTGCAAAATAATTATAGCATAACATATTACATGACCCAGACAAATTATCATAAAAGTAATCAAGTTCTTCCATAGAGTACACAACTTTTTTCTTTTTGTCTTTAACTAAAAAAAAAAGCCTACCTGGTCGAATGGCATAAACATACCTGGGTGCGAGGCATGAAATATATACCAATAAGTACGGTTTTCAAAATAAATTAACACCTTTAATTTCTTTTTATGAACATTTACAGAGTTTTGGTTAACAAAGCATAATCTTTGAACAATTACTTGAATAATATTGTGTTGTGACGAACAATATTAATATGCTGGAATATTTGAATAAACTCATGCCTTTGAATGTTAGCATCACACATATCCAGAGTCATATCTATAGGTTTTTTAAAGATGGGTTTGTTCAGTAGCTCACGGAGTGCAGAGTCCTGAGTAACTACGGTTCGCTGAGGTGGCAGACATCTTTACTGTATCTAAACGCCAAGTGGAGAGGATAAGAAAAAGATTTGAAGAAACTGATAGAGTTCATGACAGGCCCAGGTCAGGCAGACCCAATAGGACAACTGTTGGAGAGGGCCGTTTGTTGGTTTGAAAGTCTAGGGCCAGCCCTTTTTCAACTGCAGCAGAGCTACATAAGAACTGGTCACCAGAAACACCTGTATCTACAGGAATTCTCTCATCCTCTCAATGGCTGAATTAGTGTTCAGAAACCAGCAATTAAAAAAAACTGTTGCATTTGCCAAGACCCACAGCTTGCAGAAAGGATGAACTGTGGAAAAGTGGCAGAAGGTTGATTTTTCCGATGAATCATCTATTGAACTGCATCCCAAATGTTGGAAATACTGCAGAAGACCTACTGGAACTCGCATGGACCCAAGATTCACACAGAAAACAGTCAAGTTTGGTGATTTTGGTTTGGGGTTTGGAGAAGACAAATTCTTCAGCAGGATGGTGCTCCTCATACTTCAGCCTCCACATCAAAGTTTTCAAATTATTGTCTGGAGTAAGATGAAGGAGGAGGCATTGAAAATGAAACTGAAGAACCTTGATGAACTCTGGGAGTCCTGCAAGAATGCTTTCTTTGCCATTTCAGATGACTTTATTAATAAGTTATTTAAGTCATTGCCGAGATGTATGGAAGCAGTCCTTCAAGCTCAAGGGAGTCATACACACAATATTAATTCTTTTTCCACTGCACCATGACTTTATGTTCTGTACTCTACATTATTAAGTGACAAGACTTTTGTCTAAGATGCTAAAAGTCTGATATTTCTGTCCTAATTAAATGATTAAAAATCAAGGCATGATAAGCGTAATCTAGAGGCCTTTGCCTTTCATATAAGCCTCTTCTGAAGTTATTATTTGTTGTTCCTAAAACTTTGATTGTCAGGGTGAATATTGTTTCTTATAGTTTTTTTTTAAGTTTCTTATGCTCACCAAGGCTGCATTTATTTGATCAACAATACGGACAAAAACAGTAATATTGTGAAATATTACTCAAATAACTTTTCAATTTGAATACATTTCAATATGCAATTAATTCCTCTGCAGTCTTCAGTGTCACACATGACCCTTTCGAAACCAATTGCTGCCCAAGTAGCATTGCTTATTATTAGCAACGTCAGATCTTTTGATAAATAGAAATTTCAAAAGTATACCATTTTTTTTAAACTGAACTTTTTATGTCATTATAGTCCTACTGTTAGTATTGATGTTCAGTGCTACAATGAAAGCACTGAAAATATTGCAAAAAACTAAACCACTTGAAAAAATAACAAACACCACACTTAAAGTCTACATTTAAAAGTGGTTTTGATATTAAATATTTACGATTCCACCTAACACCCAGACATTTGTTACTGAGATCAGACAGATCAGATGGACGGACAAGATAAGATTTCGTGTGCTTTTTTTTGCCCTTTGCAGATGTTTATTATGTTGTCTATAACATACAGTATTCAAATGTTGATACTGCCATCAAAAAAATCATCAATAACATTAAAACATCTATTGCAGAAGTATCATGCAATGCCAGCAAAAATGAATACAGGTTGTACAGCCAAAATAAAATTATATGTAATCCCCTTCAGTGAAAAAAAGAAAGAATATATGCATTGTATGAAATTAGCTATTTAATTATACATGCTTTACCCTGCCTAATAGTTTCTACTTTTAATACAGCAAAGTAATAAGAAAGAAAGATTCATGTTGGATCACAATCCCGTTCTATTTTTTGAGCGCCAGACTCTTTATGAGACTCAGGTGGACAAATTTTACTGTCTGACCTGAGCTGCCCATTTTTTTTTTTTTTTTTTTTTTTTTTTTTTTTTGCTCAAAAACATGTGCACAACAACAGAGTCATTCCTACCTGTAGTTGAAATGCATAACAGCCTGGAGTGCATTTCCTCCTCCTGTGGAAATGTCTCCCTCGAATCCAGGCAGCAGTGGAGTCACCACATACACCCGGAAAGACTTCTTCTCCCTGTGACACATTACAGCAAACAACAATCCCATAAATCCCTGTAAATACACAGATGCTTATTCCAAAAAAACCCCAAATGCTTTAACTTAATTAAATGGCAAAACATCCTTTCCAGCCCATTTCTCTTTAGCTGCATTTCCTTTTGTTTCATTCCGTGTGCTGCCTCCATGATTATAAAGCCATTACGAATGGCTCTTCTCCCGGAGAGCTCTTTAAGCACACGCCAGCATTGTTACAGCACAAACAACAGTGCAGTATTTCAGTATTGGGGGCAATGCTTGGAATGACTAAATGAAGAGTGGCGTGTCCACAGCCCATGCCTGGCTCACATCAGTGCAGTGGCAGGTGCTGGCTTCTCATTAGCTGTCAGTGTGCGTTAAAGACAGGCCTGTCTCTGCAGCTGAGCCTGCGTGTACGGCAGCAGCGGAAAGAGACTCGTGTCTCCTGTAAATCACATACTTCACAAGAAACTGCGGTTGCCAGGACTGCATTAGTATGGGAGACGTTTATCGAAGAAGTGAAGCTCTACTAATATGTGTGAGCGATATGGATACATAGACAAAGCATGGGTTTGTTTGCATGCGTTGAAATGCATGCACAGTTGTGTCTTATTATTTTTGAGGGTGTAAGACTAGAGCAAAGATTTAAAATAAAATGTTTTTAATAACCCAACATGATAACATGGTTAGACATGGGGCACAATTCCGAGCAATTACAGTGTAAAATTAAATAAAGAAAAAAAGTCAAATGTAATTGAATAAATTAAAATGAATTAAAGATCCAATTAATGGCAGTGATCAGCAATCAGTGTTAATATGTTAGGATTCTCTCACTTACTTGTGAGCTCTGATGATTCGCTCGATAATAGCGTCACCAATCTTGTTGTAAACATTTTTGTTATCAGCACAGCTGATGAAGAACTGGTTCTGAAATGAAACAATCAAAACAAGAACAATAAGTTGAAATCATCAGGCACGATACAGAAGCTACAATACATTTCCTACAATATATATTTAAGTTCTCGTATCATCTCTATTTACTATTCTCTTAAAATACATTTCCAATTGTATGGATTTTATTTGTTGTTTTCACTCGAATGTCCAAATCATGGTTCTTCAAATTTCACTGAATCATTCTTGGCATCTTCTCTGATTTGTTCTGATAACCACAGCATGTCATTTATCAATAATATGAAGCAACTGAAATGACTTATTATACATTTTGCATCTAAACCACTAAACAGCTATCAGCAAATTTGAATCGCATCACTGAATACTGACAGACAAAGTAAAAGTGGGGGGACTGTGTACCTCAATGTAGATGAAGTGCTTGCTCTTGGCAATGACCTGAATATAGGCATTATGAATGGACTCCTCGTGGTGCTTGATTCCCGCCGACCAGTCTGCAGCTGACCGCAGAACCTGAGAGACCATTTACATTTACAGCCATTTTTATGGGCATTTATGGTGAAGTTACAGGTCTATGATGTAGCTAGTATAACGCTCTAACAATTACAGCTACTGGACGTTCTCACCTGGACTTTGGTCTGGACACAGTTTGGCACTTGGTACTTTAGGTCATTGGCAGTGCTGTGAGATTTGGGGAGGAGAAACGGGTAGGAGAGTGATCTGTACTTTGGCTTCATTATCTAAAGGAGAAAAAAAACCTGTTAGAAACGCTTCCTAAAAAGGTCACAGTCCAAGAAACGCAGAGAAGAACATTCAGAAGCTTGTCAAACATAAATAAGTTTAAAGCGTTCTCACCTTGGTGAAGTTCCAACGCTGTATAAAATGCCTGGCCACATCTCTGGCTGCTTTCCCATGCACCACTGAGGAAATGTCGTGCCAAGGCATTCTGGTGGTTGTGTACCTGTCAATAAAATCTATAGTCGGGCACATTGTAAAAAAGGAGAACCGTAAACAACTGAAATGCATTGAAAAGACTGCGTTTAATAACACAATTAACCTTGGACTACCTGGATTAATGATCACTGAAATGAAGAAAACAAAAAGCGGCCAGGCAATTAAACATGTGGCTCACCATCAAAAGGCTTGTCCAGCTGAACCCAGTCTTTGTAGACAAAGTTGCAGTAGTCTTTGCCGTGCCAAAAGCGTGTGTTTCCCATCAGCTCTCCCACTCCTGTCTGAAGACTGTGCACTGAGCCACTCTCTGAACAACGCACAAGATATACACAACAGCTATATGACTTTTTTAAATAAAATGATGATACTTTCAAAGTTACTTATTCCTTTTTCATGAAGGGTGTAACCACATGCATACTATAGACAAATGTATGTAAAAGAATAAAAGGTTATATAGAATATATATGATTACATTGTTTAAAATGCGTGATGAGTGATTAAATTGTTTTTTTTCTATTTTTATATATTAGAATTATTTATGTATAATTAATGTGAATACTGGTATTATGTTGTGCTATGATATGGATTTTGCTAAACCGGATACAGTTACATATTCAGGGATTTCATTGGATGGACAGAAAAAGAATATTGAGAATTAATGAGAATTAAATGTATTTAGATTAAAAAGAAAATACTTTTCTGCTTATAAATTTAGTGTGGTCTCTTCTGAAACCTGAAGATTGTATATGCTGAAACACACGTTGCAAATGAAAACAGTTTTAGAAATAGTTTTAGAAATAATGAAATAACTGACATTTAGGCCATAATTTTCCATAATAATGATAGCCAATGCATGCTTAGTAATATTTTTCATCTATTCACAACATCACACCATAATCTAAAACTGAAAAATTAGTGGAAAACAAAGGACTGGTTATCTTAATAGTAAATTAATATGACTTGAGTGCAAAAATCAGAGACAAATGAAATCTACCCTGAGGTCAAAGTAATTTCATTAAAGCATATCTCTGCCGTCTAGTCTTTAAGCCAGTCTCAAATACACTTAATCCTCTCTCAGACAGACTGCAAACCAATCTATACGTGTGTCTTCTATGGCAGGGAGAACAAACGGAAAGCAAAAAAAAAAAAAAAAAGATACGGCAATTGCTTGCAGGGTGTCTAAAGCTGCACCTGCTATAAGCCAGAGAGGATAAGCATCACTGCACATCCAACAGAGAAGAAAAATACAGTCAAGATCCACAGACTGACTGACATTGACAAGTAACGGAATATTTGACCTTTTTGCCCCATTTACAGAAAAATCCAGATAGTGTAGAATTTTTAAGTTTCAGCATTTCTGAAAAACTGGATTAAGAAAACTGGATGCTGGCTAAAGTGAAAAAATGGGGGCAAGTATTATTTATACTTAATTATTTTTATTTCTTTTATGTAAAGGGTAACACTTTATTGTGATGGTCCCTTATAAACATTCTGTTGACAGTAAGTAACTTTGCACCTACATGTCAGCTAACTTACACTAAGACTGTTTGATTATTATCTGCTAACTCTTTATTGTTATGATCTACCAACAGACATTCTGCTGACTACAGAAAACTTTTCAAAGATGTATTACTGTAACCTTTCCAGTTTACTAATACTCTACTAACACTCTAATAAAAGTTAGTTGACAAGTTACTCATTGTCAACAGAATGTTCCATCAAAATAAAGCGTTACCCACGGTGCTTTACATAAAAGAAATAAAAATAAGTATAAAAAAATGTGACCAGTACCTGGAAAGTTAATCGACATGAGGGAGTGCAAACAATGACACAATTCATTTTTCAGTGAACTCTCCCTTTAAGAATCAAGTTTTTTTCGGTTGTTAAGGTCACAGAGGAATTAGTCATCTCAGCAAACTCAGAGAACATAACAGAAATGAACCAAACACAAACTGTATTGTGGAATCGTTTGCAGTTTGGTCACGAAAGAGTCTCTTACTATTTGTGCTGTCGATGCTACTGATGCTGTCAGCATGATGAAGGCCTCTTTGGATGTGATGGTACAGACTGAAACGTGTTTTGCGAGTGCGGCCGATGCCTTTCAGTTTGGGCAGGTCCACTGAGTCACCAGTCATTGACCGGCTGCTGTTTCCACTGGTGGACACTTTTTTCTTGGGCGTGGATGAATCCGGTCCCTGAGTCTATAATTGCAAACATCAAAGCCAAAAGGTGCATCATTCATGGGTGTGGCACAATTAATGTAGCATATTGCTATAGACACGATGGCATCTCAAACCTCCTCTATGGCCTGAGCAACGGAGCGTGTTACACTTCCCACGTCTGTCAGTCGGTGCTCACGGTCATCCCAGCGGCCGTACGCAAGGTCAATTCCACCAACGAAAGCTACTGATTGGTCAACGACTACAATCTTCTCATGGTGCGCCCATAGGTATACAGAGGAGGACACGTGATCAGGGTGCCTCATCACCTGTTAAGAGAGAGGAACAGATACAGTCGCACAAGACGTCGCATAAGATGCAAAAGCATGTCAAATCACAAATAGCTTACCTTGATATTTGGGTGAAGATGCATTAGTGTTCTTTTGCTGTATTCACTGTTGATGCCGAGTGCCAACTCCACTTCTTTATACAGCATAACAAAGATCCTCACTCCTTGTTGCTAATATAAATAAATACATACATTATTTAAATAAATGAGTAAATACAAATATATATATATATATATATATATATATATTTATTTATTTATTTATTTATTTATTTATTTTTCTTAACAATAAGTGAAACAAACGGAAATTAAATAAAATAAGTATATTAAAAAACCTTACTTTGAACCTGAATGTGTGTCTGTATATCCCATTTAATGTTCATGTTAAATTATAAGCATGGCACCAGGGACAAATGCACTTGAATAACATTCAGGGGACTTACAGCCTTGCGTTTCAAAATGCAGTCGAGCCTCCAGCGATTGCCTTCCACTACAGGCCTCTTCAGAAAGATCTCAGGGCTCAGCCTGCACATTAAAAATACAATCATATAGCACATACAGCACACCACAATCACACAGATTCAATTATTAGGAGACACCAGGTAGGTTGCGGTTTTGGAAAATGGTGGCACTGAAGACTAAAGGATTCCTGATGATTTCACACTAATTCTTCACCTTAATTATTTTGCAGTTAATGTGCCTTTTCTTTTCCACCAATTTTTTCAAACCATGCTAACCCGATGAGCATTTGTCAAATGGTCATGCCTTAACTTTGCCAATGCTAATATTGTATCCTTTTCATGGGCATTGAATAATTTTGGACTTTCAGTCTGAGTTAAATCTCTTTTTGGGCTCATTTTATCTGTAAAGGAAAAGCTGCTTAGTAATTATGCACACCTGAATAGAAGGAGTTTTTCAATTCCAGCCTTAAATGAATAAATACAAAATAAATACAAAATAATTATTAAGATTGATGTGGTTTGGAATTGGTAAATGTGCTTGGACAAAATAAACATGATCAGAATATTAACTATATGAACAAATAACGCAAGCACTACATTGCACAAATTTTTAAGTCATTTTGGATAAAATCATCTGTTAAATGAATAAAAGTAAATAAATGAATTGGTAAAAAACTATTTCATAAATAAAAGTGAAATTATATATTCTATATTACCTGCTGTTTAAGTGGGCATGAAGTGTAGGAAAGGAATGCATTTAGATCTGATTCCATTTTAACACTAAATGCCATTAAAAAGGCTTTCATGTGGGTTTACATCAAAAGAATTTCACATTCTACATGTACGGCTACATCAAAAATGCACAAATATATGCAGACATTTCTCATACAAGCACTCACTCCCTCACACATGGAGAATCAGACCATTGAGTCTATTCGAAGGCAGATATTTTTGAAATAAGGGGAGCTGAAACTCAACACCTGTGAAGTGAGAGATACTGGTCTCGCTGTATAACATACACCTCCTACTCTGAGCCCCTGATCCACTGCCACACATTCTGCATGAGCGCATATCTACAGCAACTCCAACACCAGCATATTACCAAACAACGAGAAACAAACATTAAAGAACATTTCATATCAGATTAAAGAACACATTTTTCATTTAAAGAACAACATGATTAGTCCATTTAATGTTTGACAGATATGTGTGGCTTTTGTACTACTAGTAGGTTTTGTTGTGTATCCTCATTTTGCATCAAAGGAAATTTTATACAATTTTGTACTAGTTTAAAGTGCTTAAAACTAGTTAGAAGTAGTTAAAGCGATTTTTCTTTCCTCTGGCCAGGTTTTTTCTAACTGAAATGTTGTCATGTCATCTCTGCGGTCACATCTCTTTTCACAGCTGATATACACATACAACTATACATACACTATTTATAGGTTGATTTCCTGGAAAAATGTAAACACTGTGACATTGTGGAGCTATCAAAACATTGCACTGTTTGAAGAAGCAATCTGTCCGGCCTGTGATAGCAACATTGGCTCAAGCAATAGTGTGATCTGGGCTGAGACTGTCTGTCTGCCTGAACATGTTTTCTTGTTGGAGGGTAAACAGTGAGCACATACCACCAGTCTGTGATGAAGATCTCTTCTTTGGCTTCCTCCAGAGCGTTTGCGACATCCTCCATGTAGGTTTTGCCATTCACATACCTGAACATTATTTTTTTTTTATTTAGCAGATATTACAGAGTATGCAATCTCTTCGATTAAACAAGTAGACCACCATTAATACCATTTAGAGGGTATGTTCTCCTCCTCTCTGGCGAATGATCCAAAGCGGTGTGTCCTTAAAAAGGCCTTGCCATGCTTCCGGACAAAGGTTTCAATGGCCTGACCCCACCACATTGCATGTCTGTAACTAGTGAATTTCAGCACTAGTTTCCTGCACAAGACACAAAAAAAACTATTTTCTGAAAACTGAAAGAGACCTATTGTATAACTGACAAAGTGTCTGGGTTCAGTGGACCTGCTGAAAATTTATTCAGCCTCATGCCAGAACAAATATCTTTGTTCTGCTGAATACAAAGGAAAGGGGTTTTTTTTAAGTTGGTAACCAGGCTGTTTTGGGTCACCATTGACTTCCATGATATTTTTTTCCAACTATGGAAGTCAGTGGTGACCCAAAAAAGCCTGGTTACCAACTTTTTTCAAAATCGCTTTTCATTTGTGTTTGGCAGAACAAAGAAAGTCATACAGGTTTGGCACTGCCTGAGGGTGAGTAAATGATGACAATTTTCATTTTTGGGTTAACTATTGTTTTGTTTCTTTATCAAAACAACATATTGAGAAATTTAGCATTACATCCCTTGCTCACCAGTGGATCCTCTGCAGTGAATGGGTGCCATTGGAGTGCAGGCCGAAAAGCCCATTAATTAAAATCTTGAAAAGCACAAAGCTTGTAAGAAACCACTGATTAACTTTAAACACTTGCTTCTGGCCAAAATACAAGTCTAAAATCCAGTGAAAAAGTCCATCTCTGCTCGTTTACATCAAAATTCGCCAACAGATTTGTTTAAAGCTGCATTAGACTGTTTTCACATGTACATGCTGCTTGATCTGTGCATATTTCTCTCCTGATTTAGAGAAAAATTACTTTTTCACTTTAGAAATCAACACTATGGATAGAGGATGTGCATTTAAGGACATGCCTTAATGGTGGATTATCTTTCTTACAAATTATTGTTTTACTTACAAACAGCTTTTCACTTCACAAGACAATTAATAATGTGATATTTTAGGTTTTATCAGCTGTTAAACCCACAATCTGACGACACCCATTCACTGCAGAGCATCTACTGGGATTCAAGTTTTGTAATTTCTCTAAATCTGTTCCAAAGAGGAAACAAACTCATTTACATCATGGATGACCAAAAGGTGAGTCAATTTTCCACACTTTTTTAATTTTGAATGAACACATTTCACATTTAACTGAACACACCTGGACAAGTTCTCTATCCTCACTCCATGCTTGGTCTCTGTGTATTTAGAGTCCATTTTGATAATGAACTCATTGTCCACCAGCAGAACAAATGAAATGGCACCTGTGTCTGGCTTCATGTACAAAAGAAAAGAATCCTTCACAACAAGCCACCTAAACAAAGAGCACAAGAGACTTCATTATTAGACTCCATCACAACCATGAGGTCAAAGCGTGCTTTTCCGAAGCATTATTATACAGACAGCAGTGAAAGGCAGTGATATAGTGTCAGTTTAATCAGAGAACGAAAGTAGTCCGGTATCAGTGGAGCAGAGATAAACAGCTCGCTAGACTCAAAGAGACTGTACGGTGTGCGCGCACAGCTGTCCGCTCTATCTGAACTGTGCATTTTCAGAGATAACACTGCTTTAAAGAGTCTCACTAGTGTTAAAGCTCAAAGAGAAGAGCACAGCTTCGCTGCATGAATGCATTTAACCTGTTTTTGTGGTTTACCTGAGGAACTGAGCAATAGAGTTTGCGTATTATGAAAAATTACCTCTTGGACCAGCGGTAGCAGACTTCATTGTGGCCACAGCAGTTCATGCCTGGGATACGGTGACCCCCTGACCTTTTATATACAATGCCTTCTCTGAAAGATACAGGATTGCATGAGCAAAAAAAAGTGAGTCTCATGAAGGCCATTAACAACATATCCGTGTCACGTGTGATAATGAGGTAACAGATTATACAGTATGTTGCATAAAATTAAGCACATTTTTAGGATCATGACACGTATTCAATCATAACATTTTCACAACAAACACACCCTCTCCCAAATTTCCGTGATTTTTAGGGTATTCATACATTATGGGAGTATTTGTCATACTGCCATAAAACTGAATTCAATGATATATAGTACAACATACTGCTATACATTTGATTTAAAACAAAATTGCACTGTGATGTTTTGATGTGTTATATAATACTAATTTCTATGAAAAAGTCCATATATTATTATATGGTAATAATGTGAATTCAGGCTTACATTACATTACGTTCACGTTGCAAAAAATATAAATAAATAAATAAATGTATTAATTTGTTGCTTGGCTGACATTACTGTCACAATGTAAATATTCTAAAATAAGCAAACAGAAAAAAAAGTTGTCAATATAGTTTATTAAATAATACAAATAGATTGTGTCCTTACAAGCCTTTGGGGCCCAAGTCCTGAATGAAGGACAACTGGCTCACATCAATAAACTCCATCTGTAAAAGAGAAACAATTCTGTTTAAAACCAGCGAGAAAGAGACACAGCTTCAATTAAAAGAAGTTACACTAAATCCTCAGCTATATTGACCCCTGCAGGGTATTAAAGAGGAAGAGAGAGAGCGGAAGAAGGATTGTGAGAGAGAAAGAGAGAGAATTAAGGATGTCCTTGATTAAAACTGCTTGAATAGTAGTGAGCTGAGAGAGAGAGAGAGAGAGAGATACACATTAGCACGCTCAGGACACGCTGCCTCCTTCTGTAATATTGATCCTTAGATGGCTGCTTCATTAAAGATAACTCAACGTGAGCTCTATCAGGGCCTGAACTCCATAATCGAGAGTGAGCTTACGGTTGCGTAGTATTTTCGGTACATTGCCATCCTCAGCAGCTTGTTTAGGTAGTCCTCCAGTTGTTTCTGAAAAAGGAAAATGGTTTGACTCTGTGGCACAGGTTCTCTTCCACGATAGATAACAGTAAACGACAAACAGTCAGACATCAGCATGATTTCAATGTCATTTTCTTAAAATTGTGCTAAATTGTCAGTTCAATGGGTTGACCATCTCCATACTTTTGTTGTTGTTGTTGTTGTTGTTTTCCAATACAGATATCACTGACATGCAAAATGCCATAAGTCTTGTTTTCTGAGAAATTCACCAAAATTAAGTGACTTTTTGATTAAAACAGAAAAGTCACGTCATGTTTATTTTCTTAACCTACTGATTTTTTTTTAGCTTAAAACAACAACTAAGATTTCCCTTGTGTATCAGTGTGCAATAGAAAATTAACAAGAAATATACTTCTGAATGTCAGGCCATTGTAAACGTAGAGATGTCCTCATGTTCTAATGTGACTCACGCTAATGATACGACAAGCAGTGAGCCGTTACTACATACACACTCAGAGACCACTGAATCATGTCAGTGATACTGTGAGGGAGAGACCTGCCCACAGACTCGCACGCCTGGCCTCGGGAGGATCGAGTTCACGTCATGCTCAACAGTGTATGCGATCACTTCCTGTCATGTGATCCAGGGCTAGTACTGCAGTAAGCATGTTGGAGTGACTCACTCTCCGACTAGACACTTGCTCCTCTCGTGCCAGCTCATCTCCACCTCCCCGAGGCAGTGCGGGCATCTGTCTCACCTCGCTCCTCTTTATGCTCTTTCGTCTCTCTGTGTGGCTGAAACAAAGACAAAGACACCATAATCTGAGACATGGAAGTAAGAATGAAAAAGCAAAGAGTTAAGAGAAAATTAACAGCCAATGAATTCAGAGAAAAGAACAAAAAAAGTGAGGAGAAGACGGAAGATATGGGAAAACAGAGTAAAGAAATGGATACTTGGAAGACAAAAACTATGAAAATGGATAGTAGAGGAAGGGAGAATTATAAATAGCTTCTTTAAGAATGAGAAGAGTGGTGATCTGAGAGCTGATCCTCTACACCTGGTATTTAAATCCGTCTAGGGCCATTGAATCACAAGAGGTCAGTTGAGACACAATACCGCTTACAGCAAGCGGTGACATGCGTCTCCTGTGACCACTTGGGAAGATGAGTGAATTTCAGACAGCACTTGAAAAGGCACAGTGAGAAGAGATTGCTACTCAAAGGGATTTTCCAAATGAAAGTACTGCAAGCAACTGAAACCGAAAAATAATAAATGAAGTAAATAAATAAAAAACAGTAGTAAATAGTAGTAGTGGTTTTGGGTAATTCTGTGCGAACTCACGCAAAGGTTCCGGTCTGAAATTTATAATTTTGCTAATATTTATTGTATGGTTCAGTTCCAAAACAGCAATAAAACAAACAAAAAAAGTGTATGTGTAATATGTTTAATATTTAAGAAACATGCCAATGTAAATGCTTGTTTATCTGAAAGACAATGCTACAGTCAGTTTTTCTCCTTGGAATGTGCGTCTCTGTTTTGGTCTGTATAACCCATCCATTGAACAGTTTAACAATTGTATTTTGGTACCCAGGTTGCCAGTTGGTGGAAAGCACAGTGAATTTAATTTCTGTCATGGAAGCTACCAAATAAAATGGGTCAGTTCCTGTTGGTGTCATCAATCTGGCAACGTGAGTATGCATCAAGTCTGAGGAAGTGAAAATAACGCTCTCCAATATTTTGAATTTGGACTGCAATACCTAGTTCAACCACTAGGCATACAGCACCTAAGTCAACTTTACTGCCTGTAATATGGCTCTGAATCTCAGGTTAAAATTGCCATAGCCCAGGCAACCCAGGTTTTCAAAATACTAATGGTCAAATTGGCATTGAGCAAAATCTCACA